>NW_024100253.1:0-112024 GCF_016545835.1 Crotalus tigris
GGTTTACCCAATTCTCAGCCAAATATGTTTTGTTTGAATAAGGAGGCAAAGTGGAGAAACAGTTTGGTCTAGTGATTAGAGCAAAACATGACAACTCTGGGTACTGAGTTCTAGTCCCACCTTGGGCCTGAAAGCTGACTGAGTGAATTTGGCTAAACTGACAGTTTTGATAAAAGAAAAGAATAAAAGCATTATTGTTTCTACTTGGAAACTGCTTCTGGCCTTTGTGCTTGAGGTGGAAAAAAATGATACGATGATTTTGGGGTTTACTGATTAGACTGATTTGTTGATAGAGAAATGGCTAGTTCATACTAATACAGAAATGCAAAAAGTTGAGATTCGATTTTCATGCCTTATTTTATTGCAACAGGGAATCGGAAGTCAACGCCTTTTGTTTCTTTCCCCCCTTTCCACATTTCCTCTTTCCCTATTGTTGTTCCTTACTATTTGCTTTTTATTTTGATATTTTTACATTATAAATGAATAAAAATATAAATGGATAAAGGAATCCTGCAATTCTGTAGAAGAAGGTAGTGTCTTGGAAGGAAAAATATATTTAAATATTAAGGAATCTTTACTCATCGTTTACCTGTCTCCTCTTTTTCTTTTCATAGGGAATGCCCAACCACAGTGTAATCGGGAAGGCGGATTCTGCCGTGTCAGCCGATGTCCTCTTGGAACTTCTAACATTGGGAACCTGGGCTGTGGGTCGCTATTGAAGTGTTGTAAAAGGTAAGACAACTCTCCTCTAATAGAGATACTACAGATAGAGTACATAATGAGATTCTCTGCCTGATATTGTTTGCATTCAAAAAGCTTTGGAAAGCAAAGAATTTACTTTAAGCTCACTTTGATCAACTTATTATTTTTTTCTCATTTGTATAGGACACGTGGAAAATAATGCTGTCTCCCTCTACGACCATGGATATCTTCAACATATGGCCAAGCACCTGAGATTGCTGCCTGCTATCGCTTTATCTTTCTTTATCTAAATAAAATTGCTACCCATCAAACTCTAAAACATTTGTGGAGAGAGGAGGGGGGATGGAGGGAGAGGGAAGGAGAGCGAGGGAGGGAGGGAGGGGGAGAGAGATACAGAGAGAGAGGGAGGGAGGGAGGGAGGGAGAGAGGGAGGGAGGGAGGGAGAGAGAGAGGGAGGAGGGAGGGAGGGAGGGAGAGGGAGGGAGGGAGAGAGAGAGGGAAGGAGAGAGGAGAGAGGGATGGGAGAGAGAGAGGGAGGCAGGGAGTGAGGAAGGAGGGGAGAAGAGAGGGAGGGAGGGAAGGAGGGAGGGAGGGAGAGAGAGAGAGGGAGGGAGGGAGAGGGAGGGAGTGAGGAAAGGAGGGGAAGGGAGGGGGAGGGAAGGAGAGAGAGGGAGGGAGGGAGGGAGGGAGGGAGAGAGGTAGGGGGAGAGAGATATAGAGAGGGAGAGGAAGGGAAGGAGGGGGAGAGAGGAGGGGGAGGGGAGAGGGAGGGAGGGGGAGAGAGGGAGGGGGAGGGGGAGGGAGGGGGGAGAGAGAGGGAGGGGGAGAGGGAGGGAGGGGGGAGGGGGGGAGAGAGAGGGAGGGGGAGAGGGAGGGAGGGGGAGGGAGAGAGGGAGGGAGGGGAGTGAGGGAGGTGTTGCCTGCTCTTCAACCATATATTATGCTATAATTTCACACAGTCTCATTCTTCTCTTTCGGTTTATTTATTTATTGCTTTGCGATTACTTTGCCACCGATGTCTTCCAGCTAATGTAGTTGCTTAGGCAGAAATAGTATAAAATCAGATTGAAGCTATTCACTAAGATCTTGGAAAGGAGCAGAAGAAAAATTCTTAAGGTTATTTTTTCTCAAGTGAAATAGCCTTGGATACAACTTAGAATAAGAATGGCTTAATATCAGCACAGCCTGGATCTTGATAAAGGAAATGAAGATGTAGCAATAGGAAATCTGCAAGAGAGAGAGAGAGGATCCTTTCCTGGCCCAATCTTTTTGTTAAATAGACAGACCAACAGATGTTATGAAATTGATTAGATACCATCTAAACAAATAAATAGACTACACAATAAAACCACATAGGGTGAGTCACATAGGACCTGATGCAGGCAAACAAACACAGCCAACATGTGAGGGATACTATTGTGGACACTATTACACCTATGCTAATAAAGGGGTGTGATCTAACAATGTACACAGGTGAAAACATAATTTGAACAACCAGTATCCATTCAATTCCTCCCCCCTCTCAACTTTCATTCACACACTTTCTACTTCTCTTTTATTACAATGTCTACATTTATAAGGGGATGTAAATATTTAACCTGTGGCATAAATATCCTATAAAATGTTAAAATCTCAACTATGAATCAGACCTCACTGAAAATAATTATTAAAATACAAATAGTAAGTACCAGAGTAGGTCTAGGTTAATAGTTAACATATATCCATTCTTTATTAGCCTTTTAATGCAGCATTTTTTACAACACAGGCAGGGTACATGTAACACAGAAATCAGCCAGAAGCATCATGGCAGTTCTAAAGCAAGGGATCTTCACAGCTTGACACTTTATTGTTAAACAACATGTCAGTTTGTCCCCATTTCCCTCTCGGCACATACAGAACTCATTACACAAGATAATTGACCGTTTCTGGGGTAACACCAGGAGCTCAACATTATTTCTAGACTTCAGTGCACTTTCAGAAATACAGCTAGCCTCTACCTGCTCCCTGCGGTTCTTGAGCAAAGAACTACATTACTAATAATTGACTTTCTTTTCAGATTGGCTAGTTTTGCCATTTGTAGCCTCACTGACCCACTAATACTCACTGCCTGTGAGGGCAAGGTGGGCAGGGGGGAGTCCTCAGAAAGGGGCTCCCCCCTCAAGGCAAAGAGCCCTTTCTAACTCCAGTTCTGTCACTGGGAGGGAGAAGAAAGGAGGTTTGGGTCTAGTAAACCCTGCAATGTTCTCCTCTCTTCTCCAGCCCTTCTTGTTCAGCTGAGTGAAAGAGTCCAACGGGAGAGTGAGAAATTCCTACACCTGCTGGCTCTTCCTGATGATGCAAGGAACTAAGCCTGTTGCTCCTGTACATCAACACATACTTCCCCGAGTTCCCCCAGGTGGCAGCCCATAATTATGTTCCAGGAAAATATGGGGTAGCCGTATTTAGTTTGCATCTAAGGTGATGTTGACTGCATAAGGATCTCATAATAGTGTGAAGAGAGGCATTGTGTTGTAAGGTTTTGAGACTGTTCCTCCACCGACCTATTCTTTATGTGCCCCAGATGAGGAATGGGAGGGAAAAAATCAGCCCTTGGAGATCGATGCCAGGGGAATCCTGCAGAAGCAGCCTGGATGGCTTCTGGAGGGGGCAAGGCTCAGTGGGAGAGCTATCTAGGGGCATCTAGGGGTGCTGGGGAGAAGGGAGGGGTCTTCCACTCAGAGTTGCCCCCTTGATCTTTCCTCTCTCCCGCAGAGCTGCTCTCCCTCCCCCCCAATGGCAAATGTCTCCTACACCAGGAATGGCTTCGGCTGGACTTTCTGCTCTGGCCCCAAGAGGCCCTGGGGAAGACACCCTTCCCAACACCCCCTGCCCAGGAGCCCTCAGACCAGGGAGATGGACATCAGTGCAACCTTCCCAGAGATCAAGGCCATTGGCCACAGGACCACTCAGGGCCTTTTCTGTGTGGGGGGGTCTCATATGAGCTCCAGTTGGGGGCCACACAAGACTCGCCCAGGACTCTCTCTGTTGGAGACCCTCTGCCCAGAGGGAGGGGGCTTGAGACCCGAAGGCAGGAAGGGCTGTGGGGAGCAGTGGCGATAGGATGGCAGTCCTGAATAAGGCCTCTGGGGTCTCAGGTGGAGGGAGGGAGGTGTTGGGTGCCAAAATGGGGCAGGACCCTCCAGTTGTGAAGGAGAGAAAATGGCAGAAATGGCTGGGTGAGTCTAGGGGGAGTCTCAGGTGTCCCCCAATGGCTCCCCACAAGTGCTTGAAGGGGACCACGCCTCCTGGCATCCTGGTCCTCAAAAGGAGCCTTGAGGGGAAGCAGAGCAAGGGGGCCCCCAAGCAGGAGGGGAGTCCTGTCCGTTCCTCTCCCTGGATCTGCCAACCCTCCTCTCAAACCAGTTTTGACTTTAGACCTGAAGTAGCCGGGATGGTTGATCCAGAGGCAGGGGAAGTGTCAATCTGGGGAGGGGAAGGGGAGAAGGGAGGACCCTCCTGCGGGGGAGAGGAAAGAGGAGGAGGAAGAGGAAGGAAGAAGGAATTCCAGGATTTTTCCTACAATGTTTATTCTTTTATAGCAAAGCGAAGGGAAGGGATTCGGACGAAGAGTAATGAAGATGAAGCTGCTGTGGATGTAAAGCAGGGAGAGATTTGGGTGTCTGGACTGACAGGAAGGCCCAGAGTCCTAGGGATCAGTCTAGATGGTCTCCACCGCTCCCTCACAAGAAAGAGAGGCCTTCAAAGGAAAGCCAGAGGGGTCTCAGCAGGAAAAGCTCCAGGCTGCCATTCTCCTCCTCCCCCCAATCTAAAATCTTGACCCTCCATTTTTCAGAGGTTGCAAAAAAGAGACAGAAATTCATCAGCTAATAGAAAAAAGCCCCTTCCTTTCCCACCAGGAAGCAGGAAGGACGGCAGAATTAATTCATGAGTGCTGTAGAAAAAAAAGAGATGGGGAGAAAATTAGAAAATAAAGTGAAGCCAGTGTAAATAGCTTATTATTCCTCTCTTTCAGCCACACCCCCAGACAGGCCCACATTGCAGGGGGGTGGTTGATGGGTAGGAACAAAGTGAGGGATTGTCCCTCCCCCCTTTTCAAAGAGGAAAAGGATGCAAAGGATCAGCAATTCATCTCCAGAGGCTTCTGGAATTTTTCCCAATTGACTTAACTGGGGGGGTTAATCAAGAAAGGAGGTCTCCCTCCGCCCAGACATTTCATATTAACAAAGAAGATGGGGCCAGGATGGGGAGTGGTAGCAAAGCTGGGTGTTACTTTGCCAGAAATTGTGTGAAATGTCACAAAGAGACTTCTCTTTTGCAATTTCCCAAAACCTGGAAACTTCCTGGGCCAGATTTTAGTGTTTATGTGTGTGTGCTTGTTTTTCATTGCACTGTTTTCAGGTCTCTTTAATGAAAAGCTGCCCAAAATTTCAAAAATTTGTGTTATCCACAGCTAGGAGGTTTTGTTCAGGCACATTTTTTTTAAAGGAACAATTAAGGAATGTTAAAGAAATATCTATAACTTGGGGAGAAACTCACCTGCAGGAGGCTGGATGGGAGTTGCTGGAAGGAGAAAAAGAGCCAATCAGGACCCTTCATGGGCTGGAGGACTCAGGGGGTCCCCCTCCCCATTGACAGCCCATAATAGGTTGCAGGATGCTCACTTATACAGTAGACTCTCAGAGAACAGACTTTCCCAAGCAAATTTCCAAGGGGGCCTCCTTGCCATCTGCTAAGCTTGCTGAGAGGCCTCCCCTGGATGGTCCCCTCCCCACAATCTCTCATCCAGCCCCCCAGACTCACCTTTCTTGCTCTTCAGGTGGAGGGAGAGCCCCATGGTGAAGAAGATCACCCCGATCACGGCTGCCACGATCCCCGTCCAGAGTTTGCTCTTGGCAGAGTTGGAGGATCGGGGCTCTGGGGAAGGAGAAGGAGCCTCACTGAGTAGGAGGATCAAGGCCAGCTCCCACCCCCAGGAGGGTCCATCCCAGCTCCCCCCACAGGGAGGGTCTCTCCCCTCTTCTCAGGGCAGGAAAGGGTCTCCAGAGGGGGAGGGGAGGGGCTCACCCCACTGGACGGTGATCGGGGCCTCCAGGCTGGCATGCTCCACCTGGCAGGTGTAGACGTCCCCCCGCTGGGGCTGGGTCTCCAGCATCACCTGGAGCTGGTAGGTCCAGTCTCCGTTCTGCAGCTCCTCCCCGAAGGCCATGCCCTCCTCCTCCGGCCGCCCGTTCTTCAGCCACCGGACCTTAATCTCCACGGGGTAGAAGCCCCTCACCATGCAGAGGAGGATGGTGTTAGGGGAAGTGGGGTCCAGCTTGGTGGGGGAGATGGAGACGGTGGGCTTGGCTGGAGGGGAGGAGGGGGAGAAGGGACATGGGGGGGGAGACAGAGGAGGGGCCAGAACAGGAGACCAAGTTGGTTAGTTCAGGCCAAGAGCCCTTTTCAGTTTTGAAAATATTATTTGTTTTAAGTCGTTTCCAAAGCAAATTCCAGCAAGAAATTAAATGGGATCCTGAAAGATGGAAAAACATAAATCGTTCCTGGTTGGGATCAGTTTCCATCATATTGCACAAGTCCAACAGAAATAAATACTGGAAACGCCCCAGGATGGAAGGAATTTCCTGCCAGATTTGGGGGAGATGCAAAGAGACCCAGAAGACGGGGAAGATACACAGCATGTTTTGGAGAATTGCAGGGATCCCACTCAAAAGAAAACCACATTTTTTTAAAAAATAGGTAGAATACCAGAACATTTATTTATTTATTAAATTTGTTTGCCACCATTTCATGATAAAATGACTCTAGGCAGCTGACAGCAGGGCTTTTCAACTGGTGGTAAGTGTACCACCTGTGGTACATGAACACATGACAGATGGTATGCTGCCCTGCCCAGCCAAGTGTAGTGGGGGAGCGAACGAGCCAGCAAAGGAAGGACTTACTGTGAGTGGAGCTGCAGAGTGGCTGGGGTGAGGCAAAGGCCCCAGGCTCATTTCCGGTTCACCCCCCTCCCCCATGAGAAAGGAGGAAGAGGGCGCAGAGACAGCTGGTGGCTGAGGAGATCAGGCAGATCCCAGGACCACAGAAGAGATCCCTCTTGATCTCCTCCTTCAGCAAATGGCTCAACTCTTGGGTGGATTAATGGGGGGGGGGTGAGTGAGCTCCCCCCCAAGAGGGTCCTTCATAGATCCACTCCAGATCAGAGAACTTTTGCTAACAACGTTTCTCTCCATTGAGGGATTCTCTTATGAACACCTCATTATATAAAGTTTAAGAACATGCAATTTTTAAAGGTTTGGTTATTTGTAATTTAGTCCTGGGATCTGGTCGGGATTTTTTTATGAACAGTTAATTATCCTCCCAGGTTTGCAGGGAAGAATTTAGGAGTAAAAATGAATTCTAGACTGAATATGCGGAGAACAAAATCTGTGTTGGTTCCCATTAAATATTCCATAATTTTTGGAAGGAGAAAATGCCCAGCATCTCCCCATAAAATGCCTTTTTCTCTTGGGATCTGGTGGTTTTTCTCTCATGGAAGAAAGATCTTCTTTAATTCTTTGGTAGCGTATTATTTTGGGAGACCCTGGCAACAACAAATGGCAACAACTGCAGATGAAACTCTGGTTTTGCACTATGAAACCTTATCAGTTGATAGAAATAAATAATAATAATACAAACAAATAAAACTAGACCAACAAACGTAGGCAATTTGCCAGGAATCTGGAACAGGGAACTAAACAACCTGAGGCTTCAGGGCTGAACGATGCCCAAAATTCAGTTTTAATGTTTGTGGGGGTTTTTTGAATCTTTGTCCCCAAATGAGGAACCTTCCCAGATACGAAGAGAGAAGCGATTCGGCTGCAGGTGAAGCTGAGTCTCTGACCAAAAAGGGGGTTTCAGGGGGGGCTTTTCTCCCAGACCCCCAACATTGGATGAACAAATGACTCTGAATAAAGAATCAAAAGAACTGAAAGAGGGTCAGGGCACAGCAGACGAAAGAGCCTTCCCTGATTCCCTTTTCCTTTGGAAGTTCACTTTTTATCCTAAAATCCCAAAGGCCCCAGAGGTGAAGGGAGCCCCTCCCCCACTCCTGGCCTTCCAGAAAGGGGGGGAAAGGGGGCTCTGGGGCTTTGCTTGGGGAGCAGAGAGGGGGAGGAGACAGCCGTGGGGCCGGTCAGCCTCCTGAAGCCCCCGCAACCTTTTCATGAACTTTTATCACTGGATTTTAATCATTCCTGCCTTTTAAATCTTAAATTATATAGATTATTTTGGTGGTTTTATATTTTATGTGTACACCATGCAAAGTCCCTCTGTGGGAGAGAGACAGATGGTTTTAAAAGTTGATAAGTAAATCAATAAATATTATTTAATAAAAATATTATATTGAAATATTATATAGCATATAGTATAGATTATTGAAAAATTATACTGGGCAAAAGAGAGACCTTGCCGGATTCCTCCCCCCCCCCAAAAAAATATAATATTTGGTATAATTTTCTGGAAAGACGTTTTCTTAGGCACGGGAAACTTTAGACCTTGGGAAGAGAAGGAAGATGATGGGAAGGAGAGGAATCTATTTCTTCCCTTTGGCATGTTTGATTGTCATCGTTGTAGAATTTCAAACTTTTTAAAGGTAATTTAATTTTAACCTTATTTTATATACATTTTCATTTAGGGGTGATGTTATACCCTACGCCATCCAGATCCCCGCTTTGAGGGAGGGGAAGGGATTAGGAGTATCAATATATAGCAATAAATACCAAAGAATAAATTGCGTAGGTCGGAGGGCACAGAATACGTAAGGGGCAAATCTTTCTCCGGGAGAGTCCTAAGAAATGAAGTGAAAAGGGGGGGCTGCATTCCCCCCCAATGGAACTCCCCCTCCCCCACTCACCTCTCCGGCCAACCACGGGGCTGCCCTGGAGACCCTCGTAGTTGTGCCGGCAGAAGGGATCCACTGAGGCCGTCATTTACTGCAGGTGCTGCTTTGCTTGGGGGGCAGCCGTGGGGCTGGTTAGCATCCCGAAGCCCCCCCACCTTTTCATGAATGTTTATCACTGGATTTTAATCATTCCTGCCTCTTAAATCTTAAATTGTATAGACTATTTTGGTGGTTTGATATTTTATGTGTACACCATGCAAAGTCCCTCTGTGGGGGAGATGGAGAGAGAAGGTTTTAAAAGTTGATAAGTAAATCAATAAAGAAATGTTGATTTATTAATATAAAATATTATATTGAAATATTATATAGCATATAGATTATCTTGAAATATATCTATATACTGGGAAAGAGAGAGATCTTGCTGGATTTCCCCCCCCCCAAAGAAAAGTATAAAACTTGGTATAATATTCTGGAAAGAAGATTTTCTGGGCAGGGGAAACTTTGGACCCTGGGAAGAGAAGGAAGATGGTGGGAGGGATGGGAAGGAGAGGAATACATTTCTTCCCTTGTGTGTGTTTCATGGTCATCGTTGTAGAATTTTAAACTTTTTAACTGTAATTTAATTTTAAAGCTTATTTGTTATACATTTTTATTTAGGGGTGATGTTATATTGTAGGCCATCCAGATCCCCGCTTTGAGGGGGGCGGTTTAGGAGTATCAATAGATATCAATAAATACCAATGAGTAAATTTCATAAATCTGAGAGCAGAGAATACATAAGAGAAGATGATAAGATAACCTTTATTGTCATTTTTTTACGGTGGGCACAATGGCTCACATCCAAAACGAAATTTAGTTGCCTGCTCTCAAAGTGAAAGACATACATGACACACCCTAAAAACATACTGTTGCGTCCTTCGCGAAATGGCAATGACACGAAAAGCAGTTGTAGTTCTCAGGAACTTCTTTATTTCTGTTCAGCATACTGGTTACAAGATGCTGACGACGCCCAAATCTCCCGGCCTCTTTTATAGGCCATTCCCGGGCCAATCTGCAACATTTGGCACGCCAGCACCCGCGCATGCGCGCACGTGCTGGCGACAGCCAGTCTGGTCCCGGGCAGCTTGCACCTGCCCAGGACCGTTGCAATGCCCCGAGCCTGCTTCCACAGGCTCAGGACATAACACCCCTTCCCCCCGGCTAAGACTATGATCATACAATAATAACATACAACCTAATGCGAGCGTGGTGCCCATACTACCTAGTGTCAGTTATTTCCTCTGTGTACAGGAATGTTTTCTGTTAACTCTGTTTTGCCAGTAGAGTTACAAAATCTTCCTAAACGTGTGCATGGAAATGATCGAGAGTGCAGACCCCGTATCCAGTTCCATAGCCAATGGAACCCCTTGTAGCTTCACTTTAAGTGACAGCTTTTTCTTGATGGGCTTGTGTGTGCCTGTCTTGTAAATGCTTCTTTGCGAAGCGCAGAACCCCACCCTGTTTTGGCTGGGAACCCTGGTACCTTTCAGGCGCAATTCTTCCTGAGGTTGTACCTTTGGATGGCCCAGACACACAGCTGCAATATGTCCCTGCTTTCCGCATGCTCTACAGATAGCGGAGCGGAATCTACAGTCGGTCCTCTTGTGGCGACCTCCACAACCGAGGCACCTGGGGAGAGCTGAAGAGCTTCCTTTCTGTTTCCTTTCTTTCGTGGGGTAGAGACGGTCTACTTCATCATCAGGATCCTTCTCTGGGTTCCTTTGGGCTCCTTCCTGGTGCACGGACGCAGCCTCTGGAGTGCTTCTGATCGGCCTCATGTTCTTGATGGCGCCGCCCGCTGCCTCTTCTGCAGTAACCTCTCTCAAGGCATCTTGGAATGATAAGTCTTCTTTGGCAAAAAGTCTCTGCTGTAATTCTCTATGCCTCAGTCCACATACAAATCTGTCTCTCAGCCGTTCTTCTAGATCCTTGAACTCACAGTGTTTAGCGGCTTTCCTCAGCGCAGCAATGTATTCTTTGGCTGATTCTCTGGGTCGCTGATCCCTCTGTTTGAAGGTGTGGCGCCAAGCGATGACGGACAGCTTGGGCTGGAAGTGTTCCTTGAGTAGTTTTTTGAGATCTGTGTAGTTAACAGATTCTAGAGGTACAGGTGCTGCTATGTTTTCAGCGATTTCGAATGCGTCTTGACCGCAAACGCACAGGAGGGTGGCGGCCTTCAAACTATCTTCTCTCACTTGGTTGACTTTAGGATAGTTTTCCACCCTGGCTACGTAAGACTCCCATCTCTCCGGATGCGAGATGTCGAATTCTGAAAGTCTTCCTACTTTTGCCATTTTTGTAGAAAAGGAAGGGTCTATCAGCCAGCCTACCCCCGATACTCGCTGGATTGGCGGGTAGCTGCCGAGTCAACGCCGTTCCTACCGCTCAGGATTCTCTCGGGTAAGCTTACACCTGTCTTCGGTCGATGTAAGGCAATCCCACCTTCGTCGCCAGTGTTGCATCCTTTGCGAAATGGCAATGACACGAGAAGCAGTTGTAGTTCTCAGGAACTTCTTTATTTCTGTTCAGCATACTGGTTACAAGACGCCGAAGACGCCCAAATCTCCCGGCCTCTTTTATAGGCCATTCCCGGGCCAATCTGCAACATTTGGCGCGCCAGCACCCGCGCATGCGCGCACGTACTGGCGACAGCCAGTCTGGTCCCGGGCAGCTTGCACCTGCCCAGGACCATTGCAATGCCCCAAGCCTGTCTCCACAGGCTCAGGACATAAAACATACTATGTGCAAGATATGTGCAGACCCTCAGCCCTCCATATACATGACAAATGAATATTAAACACTGTCCCTCTTGAGTATGTAAGGGAAGGAGGAAGCTGGAGAGGGGCAGATCTTTCTCTGGGAGAGTCCTAAGAAATGAAATTAAAAGGGGGTGTCCCTGCATTCCCCCCCCGGAACTCCCCCCCCTCACCTCTCCGGCCAATCACGGGGCTGCCCTGGAGAGCCTCGTAGTTGTATCGGCAGAAGTAATCCACTTCGGCCTTCCGGTCCTGCAGGAGACGCTTATCCCTGTTGAAAGCCTCCGCATCCCCCTTCCCGAACGCCGTGACGGCCTCGAACTCCCCGCGGGCGCTGTCGAAGCGGACGAACTCCTGCTGGTCGTAGAACAGCCGCTCCAGTAGTCGCACCCGCCGTGTCCCGTTGAAGAAATGGCACTCGGCCTTCCCCTGGTACAGGAAATGGGCTGCGTGGGGGGGTGGAGCAGAAAGAAGAAAGCCCTCAGGAGAGACTCCAGGGCCCATGGTTCCCAGCAGGGGCAGAGCGACGGGAAGGCGGAGCGACAGGAGACCTGCCGCAAGGGACTGACAGAAGGCGCCCCCTGGAGGAGGGATGGGGAACTGTCGGTCCCAGCGGGATTCCCCCTTGGTGGGGGTCTGGAGGGGGAGGAAAATGAGGGAGGGGGAAAGAGGGACCCCCCTCCATCTCCCCAGGGTGGAAAAAAGGCAGGCAGAAGTTCAGCCGGTCCAGTCTCCGTCCGTCTGCAGGGAACGCTGGATTCCCCCCCCCAAAGCGGAAGGAAATATGGGGGAGGGAAGAGACCCCCCCTCTGGGTTGGAGGGGAAATAGTATCCAAGCTTCTCTCTCCCTCTCCCTTTTGGGAGGAGAAGGGAAGGGGGGGTCACAATAAGGATACCCACACCCATGCTCCTGGGCTCTCCCCGCCCTTCAAGCCCCCCCCTCCCTTTTCCCCCCTCTGCCCGATCTTCAGCCCCACAAGCTGCTTTTGGGTGCTTTTTAAGGCCTCTTTTCTGGCCCCCTCCCCCCTGCAGCCCCCCAAGACCACCTCAAAGGGAGGGACTCCAGCCCCCTTCACTAAAGGGGGGGTTTGGAGGAGCAACTCAGACCCCCCCCCAATATCCCTCCCAATAGAAGCGGAGAAGGTGAGGGAGGGGAAGATTTTCAGTCTTGGGGGCTGCAGCTTTAAAGGGGTGTCCAGGGGGGGTTGTGGACTTCCTTTTTTGCCCCCTCCCATGAATCTGAACCACAGTCTCCCTTTCTCTTTCTGCCTGGAGGGGTGGACTAGATGACCCTTTAAGCTCCCTTAAGACCCCCCATGGGGAGTCCAGGCTGGGTCAGTGGAGATTTCAGAAGGGCCGAGGGGAGCTGGGGGGGTCTCTCCAGAGACCCTCCCTCCCACTGGTCTCACTTGGCCCAAAGGGGCTTTTCCGAAAGGCAGCTGGACTTTCCTGGGTTTTCCCTTGAAGACTTTTCGCTTCTCCTCCCAGAAGCTTCTTCAGTTCTGACCGAAGGGTGGAGGGTGGAAGGACGGATATTCCTTGTGGTCATTTGGTCATTTTGAAAGCCGGTCCCTGGTTCTCTGAGGGGCCTTGAGGACCCCCAGGGGTTTATCTCGGCCCTCAGGGTCCCCTGAATTGGGGGGCAAAGGGGTGGGGAGCCTTCCTGGGGCTGCTGAAAGGACCCGTTGCAGGCAGGAGATGGGGGGTCCTTTCCCTCCCCCTACTCTGTTGAGGGGGGGCTGCTCAAATTTGATCTAGATGGCTTGGGGGTCTGGGGATCTTGGGGAGAAGAGAACCCCCAAATTCCCTAGTTAACCCCAAATTTTCTTTCCCATCAACTTCACTCCTACTGGCTGTCTTTGCATGATTTGTGGATTCAGCCCTCTTTTCTGTCACCCTGAAGCCCCCCAAGACCACCTCAAAGAGTCTCTAGCCCCCCTCACCTAAAAAATCGTTTTGAGTAGCCAATTTAGGGGAGCAATTCAGACTCCCCAATATCCTTCTCCCTCAGTTCCCCCCTCCCCTCCAGGTCCTGATTCAGCAATGGGGAATATGGGGTGGGGGATTCTGGGTCTCCTCCCCAAATTGAGAGTCTCCCCCAAAAAGGAATCCAGCTCATCTCTCCCCTCCCCTTAAAAAAATGGAGGTTCAGAAGAAAAACTGAGGTTGCAAAAACACTTTTGCCAAAAAAATCTCTTTTTCTTATACTCTTACAATCCTTTGTGGATTCAGGTCTGAAAATGCCTCAGTTTCCCTCTTTCGCTTTCGCTTTCTGTCTTCTTCCTCTTTCAGTGCAAGAAACTTTGGGGCTCAGGCGCTAATTTGGGGTGCACAAGGTCCCCCTCCCACCCAGCCACGGGGGGGGGGCGGAGAGAGGGGCCCAGCTGCCTCTTAACCCACCTTGGTTCCCTTCCCAGACCCCTCTCCGTCCTCCTGAGCGAAGGGGCGGAGACCACGCAGAGATCGAGGTTCCTGCAGGCTCCCGTCTCTCTTGCCCTCCATCCCCTTTCTCCCTACTGGGGTCCCGGCCCCTCTCCTCCCCCCTCTGAGCCCCCTCCTTACCGGGGGTCTCCTTCCCCCCTTCGCTTCCGGGGATCCGGGCCAGCACCCCCACCAGCAGCAGCAGCGTCAGGGGGAGCCCAGCGGAGCCCATGGACGCCGCCCCACAAGCGCCCCCCAAAAGAGGGGAGAGAGACACGGAGGCTCCCCGCCCCAGAAGTGGAATAGATGGGTCTGGAGTGGGGGGAGGGGGCGTTAACCTCGAACCTCGGACCTGGGAGGGCCCAGGAAAGCGGAGGGACCAATGGGAGCCTCAGCGTCTCCCCAAGAAGGAATCCAGCTCAATTCTCCCCTCCCCTTAAAAAAATGGAGATTCAGAAGAAAAACTGAGGGTGCAAAAACACTTTTGCCAAAAAAAATCTCTTTTTCTTATACTTTTGGTGGCCTTTGTGGATTCAGATCTGAAAATGCCTCAGTTTCCCTCTTTCGCTTTCGCTTTCCGTCTCCTTCCTCTTTCGGTGCAAGAAACTTTGGGGCTCAGGCGCTAATTCGGGGTGCGCAAGGTCCCCCTCCCACCCAGCCACGGGGGGAGGGGCGATAGAGGGGCCCGGCTGCCTCTTATCCCACCTGGGCTGCTTTCCCGCGACCCCCACCCCACCTCGGCCACAACAAGGGCAGAGGGGAGGGGGCTCCCTCTCCGTCCTGCGGGGGAAAATGAGGCGAGGGAGGGGCGGAGACCACGCGGAGATCGAGGCTCCCGCAGCCTACTGCCTCTCTTGACCCCTTTCCCCACTTCTGGGGTCCCAGCCCCTTTCTTCCCCCCACCCCCAGGGGCTCTGACGGCCCCTCCCAACCCCTCTCCTCCCCCCCTCTGAGCCCCCTCCTTACCGGGGGTCTCCTTCCCCCCTTCGCTTCCGGCGATCCGGGCCAGCGCCCCCGCCAGCAGCAGCAGCAGCACCAGGAGGAGCCCAGCGGAGCCCATGGACGCCGCCCCACAAGCGCCCCAGAGAGAGAAGAGACAGAGACGCGGAGGCTCCCAGCCCCAGAGACGGAATCGGGGGTCTGGACTGGGGGGGGGGGAGGAGGCGTTTCCCTCGAACTTCGTAATTGGGAAGGCCCAGGAAAGCGGAGGGACCAATGGGATTTCTCCCTTGTGCAGCGTCATCGGTCTCCGGGCAGAGCCTCCCTTGACTTCGCCCGATGGAGGAGATAGTTGGGCGCAGAGAGAGAAGCGGAGAAAGTGGGAGGGGGAACAATCCCTTCAGTAGGGGTGGGGGGGCTGCATTTTAGGGGGGCGTTTCATGCCAGCTCCGGAGGGGAGGGCGGACTTCCTTTTGCGCCCCCCCTCGTGATTCTCAACCAGAGCCTCTTTTTCTCTGGGTGTCTGGAGGGGTGGACTAGATGCCCTTTCAGTTCCCAGAGGGAGCCTAGAGCAAAGTGGAGGCAGAGCTTGAACGCTCCTCCTGGGCTCGCCCGGCTCAGTTTGGGGGCAGGAAGCCCCCCCCCACAGGTCTGGACCATGGGGGGGGGGGAAACTGCAGACACACACACACACACACACACACACACACACACACACAGATTCCCAAACTCCTCAGGCAACCGATGCCAGATGTTATATCAGAACCACATCCTCCACAAATCCTGGAGCACCGGGGAAGAACCGAGGATTGGAAAAGGGCTGATGTGGCTCCCATCTTCAAGAAAGGAAAAAAAAAAAAAAAAAACAGACCCAGGAAAATGCAGACCAATCAGTTTAACCTCAATATCTGGGAAGGTCCTAGAAAAGATAATCAAAAAACAGACCTGCGAACAACTAGAAGCAAACAAAGTTATAACCGGTAGCCAGCACGGGTGTGTGGAGAACAGATCATGCCAGGCCAATCTCATCTCATTCTTGGATCAAGGGACTGAATCAGTAGACCAGCGAAACGCAGTGGACGTCGCATGCCTAGATTTCAGTAAGGCTTTTGACAAAGTAGACCACAACCTGCTCCTTGCTAAACTAGGAAAAGGTGGGATAAACAACATCACCACCAGATGGATCTGTATGTGGCTGACAAGCCTACTCAAGGAGTAGCCCCCAATGGCGCCACATCCACAAGGAGAGAAGTAAGCAGTGGGGCACCACAAGGCTCCGTCTCTTCTCTTCTCTTCTCTTCTCTTCTCTTCTCTTCTCTTCTCTTCTCTTCTCTTCTCTTCTCTTCTCTTCTCTTCTCTCTTCTCTTCTCTTCTCTTCTCTTCTCTTCTCTTCTCTTCTCTTCTCTTCTCTTCTCTTCTCTTCTCTTCTCTTAACTTTAAATGTATTGGCTATAGCTTGCAATGTATCATTCTTCCGCTGCAAATGTATCCCCGAAAGTTCTGGGCTGTTTGCCAGCAGTTGTGTATTTGAAGCGTAGCCTGTAACAAGATGTAACTGACCTAACCTGATAGATAAAGAAAACAAGTATTCAAACGAAAAACAGGAATCTTTTAGCCTGTTAGCCTGAGAAAGTGCCTTAGCTATAAAAGGGGGGGTGGAATTTTAGTAGCGTGTGTGCCTTTTTTTTCTCTGTCTCGCTGTGCGTGTGACAAGAGATTGAGACATCGGGCTCTTCTTTGATCAAACCATAAAGCTGTATTCTTTGCCGTAGCCTCGTATTCAGAGTCTCTCGGAGATTTGTGTGGATTCTGAGCTGAAAAGCCTCAGGGAATAAAGGGCTGGACCAGGGCGGTTGGGGCTTTCATTGTTCTTCTATGCCTTTTATGATTAATGTGATCAGGAGCATTTTAGCCTAAAAATAGTCGATATGTTGGCTAAGGCGTTTGAATTTTTTAATAAAGTGGTAGCAGACCAGTGAAATGCTGTGGACGTGGTAGACTTAGACTTCAGTAAGACCTTTGACAAGGTAGACCACAACCATTCCATTCCATGTTCTGTTCCATTCCATTCCATTCCATTCCATTCCATTTTCTATTCTATTCTATTCTATTCTATTCTATTCTATTCTATTCTATTCTATTCTATTCTGTTCTGTTCTGTTCTGTTCTGTTCTGTTCCATTTTCTATTCCATTCTGTTCTGTTCTGTTCTATTCTGTTCCATTTTCTATTCCATATTCCATTCCATTTTCTATTCTATTCTGTTTTGTTCCTTTCCATTCCATATTTTATTTTGTTCTGTTCTGTTCTGTTTCATTCCATTCCCTATTCTGTCTGTTCCGTTCCATTTCGGTCCGTTCCCTATAAACTGACCCCAGGGACTCTGGGCCTGCCTGTCAGTCCAGAAGCCCAAATCTCTTCCGGCTTTGAACCCACAGCAGCTTCATCTCCACTACTCTTCCTCTGAATCCCTTCTCTTCCCTGCAAAAGAATAAAAGTTAAATGGTAGAAACCCTGGTGTTCCTCCTCCCTCCCTCTTCCTCCTCCTTTTTCCTGCCCCCCCTCAGAGAGTCCTCCCCTCCCCCTCCCCGGATTGAGGCCTCCCCTGCCTCCATATTGACCAACCGGGCTAGTTTAGATCCGAAGCCAGAAGCGGTTCGGGAGGAGGGTGGGCAGATCCCAGGGAGGGGAAGGGGCAGGACCCCCTCCTCAATCTCCCCAAGCCCTGCCAGAGGGAGGGGACCCCTGGGAGACCCCCAATTCCTGCTTCCCCCGGAGAGCCTCTTCCGTGGCTGGGAAGCTGATGGAGCTGGAGGTTCTCCTGGCTTCATCCGGGCCTCTTTCTCCAGGATCGGAGCGAGTTTGAGCCCCTCAGAAGCCAGGGAGGCTCCTGCCCCATTAGCACCCATTGCCCCCTCCCTTTTTTTCATCCACTGTAGCCCCCCCATAGGATCCGGGGGGAGGGCAAAGGAAGTCCACCCTCCCCTCCGGGGCTGTCGTGAAATACCCTCTTGAGCTGCGGCCCCTCCCCCAAGACTGAAGGGATTCCCCCCCCCACACACACTTTCTCCGCTTCTCTCTCTGCGCCGAACAATCTCCTCCATTGGGTGACATCAAAGGAGACTCTGCCCGGAGACCGATGACGCTCAAGAAGGGAGAAATCCCATTGGTCCTTCCGCTCTTATGGACACTCCCAATTATAAAGTTCGAGGAAAATGTTTCCTCCTCCCCCCCAATCCAGATCCCCCCCCCCGATTCCGCCTCTGGGGCTGGGAGCACCTCCGTCTTCCTCCCCCCTCTTTGGGGGGCTTGTGGGGCGGCGTCCATGGGCTCCGCTGGGCTCCCCCTGATGCTGGTGCTGCTGGAGGTACTGGCCCGGATCCCCGGAAGCGAAGGGGGGAGGAGACCCCCGGTAAGGAGGGGGCTCGTCGAGGGAGGAGAGGGGCTGGGAGGGGCCGCCAGGGCTTCTGAGGGAAGGGGGAGAAAGGGGCTGGGACTCCAGTAGTGGGGAAAGGGGTAGAGGACAAGATAGGCGGGAGCCTGCAGGAGTCTCGATCTCCGCGTGTTCTCCGCTCCCTCCCACGCCTCATTTCCCACCGCATGACGAAGAGGGAGCCCCCCCTTCCCTGGTTGAGGCCGAGGTGGGGAGGGGGTCGCGGGAAGACAGCCGAGGTGGGATAAGAGGCAGCTGGGGCTCTCTCTCGCCCCTCTCCCGGTGGCTGGGTGGGAGGGGGACCTTGCGGACCACGAATTAGCGCCTGAGGCCCAAAGTTTCTTGCACTGAAAGAGGAAGGAGACGGAAAACGAAAGCGGAAAGAGGGAAACTGAGGCGTTTTCAGACCTGAATCCAGAAATGCCACCAAAAGTATAAGAAAAAGACACTTTTGGGGAAAAGTGTTTCTTCAATTTCAGTTTTTCTTCTGAATCTTCTGAAGTTTTTTTTTTAAGGTGAGGGAAGAGTTGAGCCTGGATTCCTTCTTGGGGAAAGGAGTGGGAAGGGGCTGGGAGCCCCCAAGAGAGACTTTGGGAAAGGGGAACCCCCCACCCAGAATCCCCAAATGCTCAATCAACACCTGAGTTGCTCCTCCAAATTCTCCCTTTAGTGGGGGGGGGGCTGGAGCCCCTCCCTTTGAGATGGTCTTGGGGGGCTGCAGAGGGCCTATTTGGGAGGGGCAAATCACCCAGGAGCAGCAGAGGGAGAGGCTAATCCGGAGGGAGGGCCTCATGGGGGAGGGGAGGGGAAGGTCAGCCCCACTGCCCAGGCATCCCCAGAGGCAGGGGGGCAGCAGCCCCACAGTCGGGGAGAAGCTGGGTGGAAAGAGGCCTCAAAAATTGCCCAAAGGGAGCAAGTAAGGCTGAAAATGGGGGAGAAGAACAGTTTGGGGTACTCAGGAAAGGTGGGTGTTGAAGGGCTGGGAGACCTCAGGAGTATTGGTGTGGATACCCTTATTGTGACCCCTCCCCATATCTCCCCCAAAGGAGGAGGGACAGAGGAGTATGGATATAAGTTTTCCTCCAGCCCAGAGAGTTCCTGGGGGTCCCTTCCCTTGTCCCCATATTTCCTGTCCTTTCCTGCAAGGTTCACTGCAGAGAGCTAGGTAGGTTGCTAGACCAGTTGAACTTCTGCCTGCCTTTTACCACCCTGGGAAGATGGAGGAGGTCCCTCAGGAAGCTCCTCCCCAACTTCCGGTCTGACACCATATTGAGACGGGTGGAAGAAACGGGGGCTCCGGCTTCTTAGCCCGATTTCGTTCAGTCCAGTGACCCCAAGGGGTTGGAAAGTTGCCCTAGAGGGGCAATGAAGAAGGAGGGAAGCTTCGGGAGTCTGCACCAGATGGCGGTTGGTCCAGACGGACTGAAGAAAGCTTTCTGAAGGACGGAAGAAAGGCTGCCTGGTAAGCACAGGCAGCCCAAGTCATCGTAGCTGCTGTGCTCCACCAAACAGCTGATTGTCAACAGTGTGCTGAAACTGGGCAAGCCTCTTTTTTATTCCTTTTCCTTAAGGACTCAGAAATACTGATCCCCTGATTGGGAAAAATCTACGAAGTAAAGACCCCAGAAGGACTAGAGAAGAGAGATAAAAGTGGCTAGCAATTACAAGAGGGGGAAGGAATTTAAGGAATATAAAAGAATACTTAAAAATGGAATTTTGATTGACTTAAAGAAAAACTGCTTAACCTACAGGACGTGGAAAATACTTTTAGATTAAATTTCTAGCGTAAATAAATTCCAAAGAACTTTAAAAGAAAACTTTTTAACAATCTTTTAAAAACGGATATAGACAATACAGTGTATGAGGACATCTAGTGGTAAAAGCAGATACTACAGCAATACCAAATGATAAAAGAATTTGAAAAGTGTTTTACCTTGAAACAACACCTGGTGTAAACAAAGTGCCTTTATATGACTATGCATGAGGAAAAACTCTCTACAACTACATCTGTTGACTCTAGATATAACTAAAACAGGAATTATTTGGAGACAGCAGGCGTTTTATATTTGTGATTTGACTGGAGGATTTGGATTTAGCCTAAAGTAATTGGCTCAATTTTATTGTTGGATTTTAGCCTAAGACAGTTGGCTTTTTCTTCTTTTTCTCTCTTTTTTTCTCTTGTTTTTTCTCCTTGAGAATTTGGATCTAGCCTAAAGTAATTGGCTCTTTTCATGGTTTGGATTTTAGCCTAAGATAGTTGGCTTGAAAAATGAGTGCATCAAATCTCACTAGACTTATGAAAAAAAACTTCCTCTGCACCTTTTGTCAGAACATTTCTAGCCCAACAAGCCAGAGATCTATTGAAACAATGTTGCAGCATGAGAAAATAAGCACTGCTCAAACTGAGATGCAAACCACATTAAAATTAATTTAAGAATCAATTCAGGGAAACCATGAAGAGACAAAAAGTAATTTTGATAAATTAAACAAACAAATGTTGGATATAAAGACACAATTTAAAGCCCATCAGCAAATGATTGTTAAAAATGAACAAATAAATTAGATGATATTAACTAAAATGGAAGTACTAATGTAAGAAAATGAAAAATTAGAACAAGCAAATCAAAATTTAGAAAAAACAGTGCCAGTTTTAGAAATGGAGAAAGCAGAACACTATTTAAGATTTCAAAATATTCCTGAAGATAGAGAAGAAGATATAGCAGTTGTGATTATTACAACCAATTATAACCAATAATAATGGCTAAATAGATGTTACCAGCCTAAGAAACAATTTCACAATCATTCCCGTGCTTTTGTCATTACATGTTCCTTAGTGTTCAGATCTGGTCTCAGGATAATAATGTAGCACTTGGGAAAGAAGATGCAACTCAATAGTCCAGCACCAGAGGCCAAGATGGAGAAGACCTGCACGGCCACCATATATTTGCCTTTAGTGCTCAGGTAGGTGGGGAGGAAGGAAATCCAGACACTGCAGAAGACAAGCATGCTGAAGGTGATCAGCTTGGCTTCATTGAAAGCTCCAGGCAGGTTCCTGGCCAGGAAAGCCACAGTGAAGCAAATTGCAGCAAGGAAGCCCATGTAGCCAAGGACAACATAAAACATGGTGACAGAGCCTTCATTACATTGAAGGATAATCTCTTCAGGCTGGGAGTGCAGATCAGAGTCAGGAAATGGGGGAGAAACTCCCAACCAAATGGCACAAATGAAAATTTGGACAGCAGAACAAGAAAGGATGATGGAGTTGGCCAAGCTCTTCCCCAACCATCTTTTCACTTTATTGCCTGGTTTTGAGGCTAGGAATGCCAGCACTACTGTGATTGTTTTGGCCAACACAGAAGACACGGCTACTGAGAAGACAATGCTGAACACCATTTGTCGAAGAAGGCAGGTGGCTTTCCTTGGTCGGCCAATGAAGAACAAGGAGGATAAGAAACAAAGCAGAAGGGAGACAAGGAGGATGTAGGAGAGGTCCCTGTTATTGGCTTTGACAATAGGAGTTTCAAGGTATTTAATGAATATGATTAAAATAAAGCCTGTGATTAGGAACAAGAGTAGAGCAAAGGAGATGAGGATGATGCTGAGATATTCTTCATAGGACAGGAAGGTTATTCTTTTGGGAATACACTGGACTCGGTTCTCAGTTGGATATTGATCATCTGGGCACTTGGTGCATTTTGTGGTATCTGAGAAAAGAAAGTAATATTTCTTTTATAGTTTTTCAAATTTCAAGAAAAACTTTGGATAAGATGTGATACAGAGAGACAGAAAAGTCTCAGTAAATGGAATATACTTACACTACAACAACAAAAAATCCCCAATACACACAACTATAAAAAGAACAACAACAACATAAAATTAAAAGAAGAGCTATATGGTGCTGCAAACTCCCTTTTCTAAGGTAATCCACCAGATTCTTATCCTGCACTGACCTTACCTTATCCCAAATGGTTGGCAGAAGTAGCAATTTTCCAGAGGTTTAAGAGGATGGGGGCCTATTCAATTTCAAGGGGGAGTAAGTCCAATAGGGCAGGAACTGCAGCAGAAAAGGCAGGCTTCTAATAATCCATAAAGTGGGAATCTTTTAGGGAATAGATTGTTTGCATGCCAATCTGCTCTGGTGGGACAAGGAGTTATCCTCAAGGAGAGGAAACCCTGCAGATACCCTGGTTCTGTCTCATGGAGGGTTTGGAAGGTGAATTTAATTGCACCTGGAAAGAAACTGGGATTCTGTGGAGCCTGCACAGCAGGGATGTTCTATGGAAGAACACATGGAACCTCAACACTGTGCATGCCTTTGCATTCTGGACAATTTTATAAATTCCAGCTGGTTTTCAAGAGCAACCCTATGAGTATGGGATAAAAAGATAGAAACAGAAAACTGATGGCAGAAAAAGACCTAGTGCTGCATAGAGTCTGCCCTTTGAGTTTTTTGTTTCTTATTTAATATTTTATTTCATTTTTTTCAAAACAAATTCAGATGATGGACATATGTTTATCCCAAAAATATTTAAACTCAATTATTGATGATTGACCCACCAACCATGCTCTCAATACACTGCTCCAAAAATACTGGACAGAGGATAAAAGTTGTCTAAGATAGTTGGATCCATGGAGAACCACTTGAGAAGAGTTGCAACACTGGCCATTTCAGGACAGGTTATACAGCCCCCTTCACAAAAAAACCATTGAATATACTGAAATTGAGAGAGTCTCCTAACTATTAGGCCTTCTAGAAATTCCTTCAAGCATAATTCTTTCAATGATCCTGGGGATCTCCTGGTAACAGGGCCCCATGTGCTGGTTGCATGGTTGGTAGCATCTTGATATGCTCCTCTCTCGCTTTCTTAGCATTTATACCTCAGTGTTTTAATTTTTATTATAGGTCTGATTGTATTTCACCAAGAGTCAGTTTGTGTGAAATAGCCATATAAACTTGATGAATAAATTTGAAAAGAACATCTTAAGGAAGATTAATTCATAAATAAATTCAACAACAGGAACTGAGTGTCTTATCTGAGTGTCTTGAACACTGGGCACTAACTAACAAAATGAAATTCAATGGTGAAAAAAGCAAGGTTCTACATTTAGGCAAGAAAAACCAAATGCACAAGTACAGCATAGGTG
Organism: Crotalus tigris; assembly: GCF_016545835.1. NCBI lineage: Eukaryota > Metazoa > Chordata > Lepidosauria > Squamata > Viperidae > Crotalus > Crotalus tigris. The sequence continues at coordinate 23,314 of NW_024100253.1, forward strand.
GCACCATGCTCAATAGTAGGAACTGTGAGAGGGACCTCGTAGTCCTAGTAGACAATCACCTAAATATGAGCCAGCAGTGTGCTGCAACTGCCAACAAGGCCAACACAGTGCTAGGCTGCATTAACAGAGGGATAGAATCAAGATCACATGAAGTATTAATACCACTCTTCAATGCCTTGGTAAGGCCACACTTGGAATACTGCATCCAGTTTTGGTCACCACGATGTAAAAAAGATGTTGAGACTCTAGAAAGAGTACAGAGAAGAGCAACAAAGATGATTAGGGGACTGGAGGCTAAAACATATAAGGAACGGTTGCTAGAATTGGGTATGTCTAGTTTAACGAAGAGAAGGACAAGGGGGGACATGATAGCAGTATTCCAATATCTCAGGGGCTGCCATAAAGAAGAGGGAATTAAGCTATTTTCCAATGCACCTGAAGGCAGGACAAGAAGCAACGGGTGGAAACTAATCAAGGAGAGAAGCAACCTAGAACTAAGGAGAAACTTCCTGACAGTGAGAACAATTAATCAGTGGAACAGCCTGCCTCCAGAAACAGTAAATGCTCCAACACTGGAAGTTTTTAAGAAGAGACTGGACAGCCATTTGTCCGAAATGGTGTAGGGTTTCCTGCCTGAGCAGGGGGTTGGACTAGATGACCTCCAAGGTCCCTTCCAACTTTACTACTATTACTATTAAAATTATCTGTATTTTTATCCTGTAAAAATGAGAAGATGAAGCATTATGTTTCCATATTCTCTCAATTTGGCAACCATTTTAAAGAGAATGAATTCAACTTTGGTATCAAAGGATATTTAGTAGATTGGTCTTTTATTAGTTCTGTGTTTCCCCCTTCTTTCTGCTCATTTTAATCCTAACACTGCATGTTAGAATTTTTTTCCTTTTAGGACCACGACTATATTCCCCCCCCTTTTTTTTTGGTGTTATATCGCACTACAGTATTTAACAAGAAAGAAAATTGGAAAGATAAAAAAGGTAGAAAGGAAATATCTACTTGATGATTTGATGCTGAATCCTCTGTTTGGTTTTCATTGTTCCTTTAACCCAACATCTCTCCCTCTATCGTTCCTCCCAATTAGATATTGCAGCTTATAAGGATATATGATCTTAGTAAAGATTAATTGATTAAATGAATGATTGATCGATGCATCTATCAGCCTGTAATGTAAAGTTGGTTTAGGTAAATAAAACCAATTGATCTAAACTTGCTTTCTTAGCATTTATACCACAATGTTTTAATTTTTATTATTGGTTTGATTGTATTCCACCAAGAGTCAGTTTCTGTGAAATAGCCATAAAGTTGATTTAGGTAAACAAAACCCATTGATCTAAAATCATTCCTCAAGTTACATATATTTCTAAGAAAGATAAATATGGATGGAAACATCCAAACTGGCAAATAAAAGAGAGATTTCCTACGCAATCCACAACATCCTTCTTTCTACCTCACTCTTCAAGATATTTTTCTTATGAATCCCATTTAGGGAAGAAATTGGACACCATAAAAATTAAGAACTAAACAATCAAACATACATGTGTCTTTAACTTGCATATTGATCAAAGTTTCCCTGTGGTGTCACCCACCTTTCTGAGTGGAGATGGTCCCCTCTGGACAAGGAATGCAGTCGTAGCAGCAAACTGGCTCTTCTTCTCGAGCCTTCTTGACAAATCCAGGAAGGCATTTTCCCACACATTTAGACAGAGGCAGAGACTAAACAGAAAAAGAAGAAATGCGAAAGAAAATATGTTAGGACTCACCATCCATGTAAGATGGAGGTAGACATGAACATCAGCCAAGTTGTCTCTGGATTCATGTAGACAAATATGAAATCTCTGACCACTTCCACATGGTGGCAGGAGATACAATTGCAGGCAGATGCCTCATTCGGTTCCTCCACTTTTCTTCTGATTTATCAGATTACAATAAAGTACGTTTCTACTTAACAAAGTCTGGAGGAAGAAAATTGAGAAAAGATTTAAGCATTAAGTGGCAATCGGTGGGTTCCTCCTCACAGTGGAATTAATATGCATTCCTCCATTCTTCCTATATGCTTTATTTTAAAATATAATATGTAAAATACTAAATTTTAGAGTAAACTTTATTGGAAAAAATTATTAAATTTTCATTTCATTGGATTTATTGAAATAGAATAAATAAATAAATGAAGATGAAGAAGAAACCTCTGACCAGTAGGATCTGGAAAGGATTCTTCTGGAATGCAGAAAACATTGCAAAGCTGCTTCCCTTTGAAAGCAGTCCAAAATTATCTCCCAGTTAAGATAAAAAGGAAAATTTCCTTACAAATAAGGGCTGTCAACCTTAAAGATATTCTTCATTCATAAATATACTGCCATGCTGGTTAACTAAAACTGGCTAGTTTCTAAAACTATAGTGAGGTGAGATGGAGTTGAGGTCATGAGAACGTGTCCTTCAAAAAGGGTGAGTCAGGCATCTTTTGATGGACCACAGGGGTCATGAGTGTGAACCCTGTGTGGGAAATTGATACTCAACACAAAGTCCTTTCTGTTGAAAGAATACAAATGGGTGACACAATCTGACAGGGAAATGTTGTTGTTGTTAATTGCGAAGTCGTGTCCGACCCATCGCGACCCCATGGACAACGTTCCTCCAGGTCTTCCTGTCCTCTACCATCTTCTGGAGTCCATTTAAGTTCACACCTACTGCTTCAGTGACTCCATCCAGCCATCTCATTCTCTGTCGTCCCCTTCTTCTATTGCCCTCAATCTTTCCCAGCATTAGGCTCTTCTCCAGTGAGTCCTTCCTTCTCATTAGGTGGCCAAAGTATTTGAGTTTCAACTTCAGGATCTGGCCTTCTAAAGAGCAGTCGGGGTTGATCTCTTCTAGGACTGACCGGTTTGAACGCCTTGCAGTCCAAGGGACTCGCAGGAGTCTTCTCCAGCACCATAGTTCAAAGGCCTCAATTCTTTGGCGCTCAGCCTTTCTTATGGTCCAACTTTCACAGCCATACATTGCAACTGGGAAAACCATGGCCTGGACTATACGCACTTTTGTTGGCAGGGTGATGTCTCTGCTTTTTAGAATGCTGTCTAGATTTGCCATAGCTTTCCTCCCCAGGAGCAAGCGTCTTTTAATTTCTTGGCTGCAGTCCCCATCTGAGGTGATCTTGGAGCCCAGAAAAATAAAATCTGTCACTACCTCCATTTCTTCCCCATCTATTTGCCAGGAATTGAGAGGGCCGGATGCCATGATTTTGGTTTTCTTAATGTTGAGTTTCAAGCCAACTTTTGCACTCTCCTTCTTCACCCGCATCAAGAGGCTCTTTAGTTCCTCTTCACTTTCTGCCATTAGAGTGGTATCATTTGCATATCTTGACAGGGAAATACACACTCATATTTATTATTAATTTGATTTGTAGCCTCTCAGTGTGTCCTAAGGCAGCTAACAATAAAGATAAACAGTTGCATTCAGATGAAGTTCACTCTTACAAGCCAGTGCCCAAATCTATGTAATATTTCCATCAAAATTGCCCCTTATTATTTCTGATATCAAGATTTATGTGCACCAAAGCGATGCTTCAGTACTTCAATTTTCAAACCATTATCAAAAGTGAGATGGGCTGACTTCCGGTGGTTCCAGCGACGACAATGGCGGCGTTTTACAAAGCTGCCCATTCCTGGTCCGTGTAAAAGCCACGGGACTTTGACAATCAACTGTCCCGCGGCTTGAATCTCCTCCCTGGGCAAAAGGGAGGAGAAGAGCTCTCAGGTAGAGGTAAGAGCTCCCCTGGATCCCTATAATTTTGGGGATTGGAGGGTAGAGCTCCCTCGGAGCCTGAGCGTCTCCGCGTTCCAGGGAGCCTTCGTCCCGAAGTTTTGGGATGAAGCAAGCTGCCGCTTCCACATCTGCTTCTTTTAGCCACTTGTGAGTATTTAAAAGCAGATGGAGCAGACCAGGAGAAATTGCGCTTAAGTTTGATGGTGTCTTTAACTCCAGCAAGTATCCTCTTCTTTTTTTTTTATTTTTCACTTTCCCTTTTGAAGAAAGGGAAAGTGAAAGGCAAAATGGTGATTGTCTTTCTTGTTTGATTTGCATCATACAGCTAAAATTTGGATACAGATTAATGCTTTAAATACAGAAGCAAGAATTTGTTTTTGTTTTTATTCTTTCTCCTTTCTTTTTTCTCTGTATTTTTTTTAAAGAATATTCAAAGAATTGTGATTTTTTTTTCAAACAAGAATCTTTCTTCTTAGAACTTAAGAAAATGGCTTCAAAACGCTTGCCTCCTCCTCCTAAAGCCACTATCTCTTCCCCAATGACCCAGCCTGTTTCTCAGAAACCAAAATCACCTCCACCCTCTCCTCCTCCTGCAATTTCTCTTAAAGATCTACAGGAAGGTTTTAAAAAGCATGCCTTGGACATTAAGGGGGAAGTAAAAGATAATTGCAGAGAGGGCTGTTACAGAAGAGTTATTGGAGACAAAGAATAAGCAAATAAGGGAAGACATACTTTTTGCTTTCCAGGGCCTTGCTCTGCATATAGAGAGAATTGATGACAAAATCGAGGAGATTACTGAAAATGCAACAAGAATGTAATCTAGGATGGAGGAGGTAGAGAACAAGATAGAAATTACACAGGATGAACAAATCATTTCACAATATAGAGAGATGGAATATGCATTGCGTATCAGAGGGCTGAGAGAGAACCTTCAGGAGGACTTAAAGATGCTTATTGTGAAAGATATTGCTCTTAATTCGGGCCGGAGGCCTGAAACAATTGGGAATGAGATAGAAAATTTTTTTCGAGTCAACTCACGGGTTGCTAGACAGAGAAACTTACCAAGAGATGTGGTCATCTATTTCTCCAGAAGATTTACTCGTAATGAAATTATACAGGCTTTTTATAAACAAAAGTTTCAAATTGCAGATCAAGATGTGATAATTTTAAAAGAAATACCTCCCAAAATTTTAAGAGGCAGAAAAGATTTTGCTTTTCTGTCTGATGAGTTAAAGCATCGTCAAATTCAGTTTGGATGGGAGATTCCAAGAGGTATAATAGTGAATTATGAGGGGATACGCCACAGATTAACTACAGTTTCGAAGGCAAGAGATTTTTATCACTCTATTTTAAAGGCAAGATCGTCCTCACCCCCACGAATAAGGATAATGGAAGAGCCTGTTATGGCAGAAGCCTCATCAATGATGGTCATGGAACAAGCTGTACAGAATTTTGAGATAAAAGAGCAAAGGATGACACAAGCTGCCCATAAATGTAAAGAAAAAGAGCAGCAGCAGAAGAGTGGTGACAAAGTTGAAGGCATGGTTATCACAGAGCCTGTGGGAGGGGCAAGACCAAAAAGATCTTCGACAGTGGATCTGCAGGCCATGCTCCAGAGGCTCCAGGCCGGTGGAGATGGCCAGGTTCCTGACCTGGAATGTTAATGGCTTAAACGTGCCACAGAAACGAAGAAAGGTCTTTCATTATTTGAAACAACATAACAATGATTTGATATGTTTGCAAGAGACTCATATAACTTCAAAGGACTCCAAACTTTTGATGAATCCTCGTTTGGGTTCACATTTTATTGCTCCAGCTCCAGGAAAAAAGGGGGACTGGTAATTTATGTGAAGAAAATTTTTTCATCTAAACTAATTGAGACTGATTTTGAAGGAAGATATCTTTTTGTGGAATTATCATTACAAGGTAAAAAAGTTCTTATTGTTGGATTATATGCTCCTAATCAGCAACAGAAACAATTTTATAAGTTTTTACATGGGAAGATATCTCAGTTGGATTATAAATCTGTAATTTTGATGGGTGATTGGAATGGGGTTTTAGATTCAACTATAGATAAAAGGAGCTCCTCTAAAACTTTTACCCAAACTAGGTTACCTAAAACTTTCTTTGATTTGAAAGAAGAATTGGAGCTCATTGATATTTGGCGAGAAAGGAATGTAAGTGATAGAGATTTCACTTTTTATTCGGATAGACATCAGTCATTTTCAAGAATTGACTTTTTTTTATTACTAGTGATTTTCTCTCTAGAATGAGGAAGTTGAAAATTTTCCCCAGAACTTTGTCAGATCACAGTCCGGTGTGGATGGAACTATATTTGGAAGATGGGAATAGAAGACCCTGGATATTGAATGAGAATTTGTTTACTCGGGAAGAGTTTGTACAAAAATGTAAAGAACATTTAAAGGACTTTTTTGTTATAAATATGAATAAGGGAACATTGATGTCCATGGTTTGGGACGCCAGTAAGGCATATATGAGGGGAATTTTGATTCAATTGAATAAAGCTTTTAAGGAAAAAGGGTTACAAAGACGTAGAGAAATAGAAGAAGAGATTAAATTAAAAGAACAAGAGTTTGTTTTTAATCCAACTGATAATAATTTAAAGGTATCTATAAAGATGCTTAAGGAACAATTTAATATGTTGATGGCAGATCAGTTGGCTACTAATCTGTCGTATATGAGACATAATACTTTTTGTAATGCGAATAAGCCTGGGAGGTGGTTGGCTTACCAGTTATGAAAGAAACAGAAAGCTAGAATTATAGAGAAAGTAAAATATAAAGGTATTGAGGTTTTTCAGCAAAATTTGATTAAAAAGAGTTTCTTAGATTTTTATACAAAATTATATTCAAGTGATAACATAAAGGGTGTGGATATAGATAAATATCTACAATCAGTGCATTTTCCTAAACTTTCAGAGGAACAACAAAATGGGATGAATAGATTAATCACTGTGGAGGAAATTGGTTTAGCTATTAAGCAGTTAAAGGTTGGAAAGTCTCTGGGAACAGATGGATTGTCCTCGAGGTATTATAAGACTTTATCTGAAGAAATGATGGAGCCATTAAAGGAACTTTTTAATAGTATTTTGTTGGGTACACAAGTTCCTCCTTCTTGGAAAAGAGCTTTTATATCACTGATTCCAAAGGAAGATCAGGATCTTACAGAGCCTAAGAATTATAGGCCAATTTCATTATTAAATGTTGATTACAAGATTTTTACAAAAATTTTGGCAAACAGATTAATGCAGGTTATGAAGGATTTGATTCATAATGACCAAGCAGGATTTACAACAGGGCGATATATGAAATATAATGTTAGACAAATTATAAATTTAATTGAGTATTTGGATAAGAATAATCAGATTCCTGTGGTTTTTATCTTTTTGGACGCTGAAAAAGCCTTTGATCAATTAGATTGGAAATTTTTATTTTCATTGGTAGAGAAAATGAATTTTGGGGATAATTTTTTACATGCACTTAAAGCTATATATCAGCAACAATCTGCACAAATTGTTGTAAATGGGGGATTGACTGAGAATTTTAATATTGAAAAAGGGACAAGACAAGGATGCCCATTATCCCCATTGTTATTTGTTTTAACTTTGGAAATTTTATTGATTCAGATTTGAGAATCAAAGGTAGTCAAGGGCATAAAGATAAGGAAGAATGAGTATAAATTGCAGGTTTTTGCGGATGATTTGATTTTAATTTTGGAACAACCGAATCAAGCGATTGATTGTTTATTAGAACTTATAACACAGTATGGGAATGTTTCTGGTTTTAAAGTTAATAATTATAAGACTAAGATATTACCTAAGAATATGTCAGTTAAAGATAGGGAAAGTTTGGTCAGAGCCACAGGTTTTCAGATGGTAAAAAAGGTTAAATATTTGGGAGTATATTTAACTGCTTCAAATGGAAAATTGTATAAGAACAATTATGAATCATTATGGGTAAAAGTACAAAAGGATTTAAAAGACTGGAAAAAATTGCAATTGTCATTGTTGGGGAGGATTTCAGCTGTAAAAATGAATGTTCTACCAAAGTTTCTTTTTTTGTTTCAGATGATACCTATTTTAAAAAAAGAGGCAAATTTGGATGAATGGCAAAAGGGTATCAACAATTTTATATGGGCCGCAAAGAAACCAAGGGTCAAGTTTAAGATTTTACAGGATGCTCGAGAAAGAGGAGGACTTAAGGCACCTAACTTGAAATTATATTATGATGCAGCCGCTTTAACTTGGTTAAGCGATTGGCTTAATTTAACAAATAAGGATATTCTTTCTTTGGAAGGTTGGGACTTAATATATGGTTGGCATGCATGCCTGATTTTCAATAAGAAAGTTGACCGGACTTTTAAATTACATATTTTGAGGAATGCCCTACTTCGTGTTTGGAAAAAGTATTATTATAGATTGAATTATAAAATACCTATCTGGGGGATTCCCAGATATGCAATTGAGGGAATTTCTAAGGGGACAAATTTTGATAAAATCTCGTATAAAGAATTGTTAATCTGGTCTGGTTCGAATTGGCATTTGAAATCCCTAGATGTATTAAGGCAGGAAAATATCCTACAGTCATGGTTTCAATATTTACAAATAGTGGATAGATGGACTGTAGACAAGAAAGAGGGAATAACATTAGAAGACAAACAATTGGTTATTCAGATTAAAAATCAGGCCCATATAAAAAGAATTTATAATGTTTTACTAGAGTTAAACTCGGAAACAGAATTGGTTAAAGACTGTATGATTAAATGGGCTCAAAATATACAGGAACCGATCTCATTGGATTTATGGGAGACAATTTGTATTAGAAATGTTAAATTTACACAAGCTCAAAATTTGAGAGAAAATGTTTATAAAATGTTTTATGGATGGCATTTAGATCCTAAAAAATTATCTTGTATGTATCCCAATGTACAGCCCAAATGTTGGAGATGTGGCAATAAAGATGCGACATATTTTCATATTTGGTGGAATTGTAAAAAGGTAAAGGCTTTTTGGATTATGATTTGGTGGAACATTCAAAAGATTTTTAGAAGGAAGATAAAGTTTACTCCTCAGCTATTTTTATTGGGTATTTTTGTGGACTTAAATGATAAAGAAACTATTTTGATGTTGAATTTATTAACTGCTGCAAGGTTATTAATAGGTTTATACTGGAAGAAAGATTCTTTGCCTACTTTAGAAGAATGGGTATTTAAAGTATCTAATTTTGCAGAAATGGCAAAAATTTCTGCTTATTTAAAGGATCATACACAAGAAAGATATATTACTGAATGGAGAAGATGGATAGATTATATTCAGAAAAAGTATGGAACTATAAAGTTTCATTTATTTTATGAATGAATATTATAGTAAATGTTATAGAGAATTGTTTTAGAGGTTATTGGAGTTAAAGGTTAAGTATGATATTTTCCTTTTTTTTCTTTTTTCTTATTATTATAAATCTTCTTATTATTAACCCTGTATTCTGCTCTGGGAAGTGAAGGGAGGGGGTTGGGGGTGGGAGGGAGGGAATGTGGTGGGAGTAAGTGTAATATAGATAATGGTTGCTTATAGGGGTGCGGCCTGAGCAGTCCCCTTATGCTGCGTTCATGGGTTTGATAGGGATGAGAGGTGAGAAAGTGTAGAGAGGAAGTAGGGTAGTGAGAGGAGAGGGGGAGGGGAAGAGAGTAGGATGGGAGGTGAGAAAGAGGAGGGAAGTAGGGAATGTTTTAAGAGAGGGTGGACGCGGCCTGGGGGGAGTGGGCAGGTCGTTCCAATGGTTATGAATTTATCTTATTTCAAAATTGTATTGTATTTTTTTTTATGTTTATATGGGAAAAAATAAAAAACTTTAATAAAAAATAAATAAATAAAAAGCGAGATGGGCAACAAATAAATTTAATCAATCAATCCATAAATGAGCTCACATCAGATCAGTCATTGTTATTTCATGTGAACTGAAGGCCTTGGACCTCCTTCCTAAATTCCACTATCCCAGTGGGGTTAGAGAGAGGCAGCTATAAGCATGATCTCAGGTGATTAAAAACATCCCAGACTGTGGACCTGCAATTTTGGGAGACCCCTGACTCCAATCAAGGCAAGATGAAGCTTATTTAACAATTGGACCGACAGGATCTTCATCCAGTCTTGATTCCATTTCATTGGATTCAGTCCAAATCTGAATTCAGGGACTGGTCAACAGAATTGCCTTCATCTTTGATATGTGAAGGCAAAAAACGAGTGAACCTGAAGCTATTAACACCAAAATCTCCAGCATATGAGGCCCTGTCTCACCAGTTTTATGGTGATACTAAAAAGGACACTAAATTGCAATGATTTGTGTCCTAAATAATAATCACCCCATATCGCATTTTGGATCAGCTTACAGCAGGGTTCAGCATGAAAGCATCAGAAGGAAAGCCTTGGTCAATAGAACTGAAGCATGCTTATCTGCCTAAAAAAACTATAGAGGTTTTACTCCACACATTCAATTCTCAGTGAAAGTTACCCACTTTTTTGATTAAATTTAGCCCACTTGAAACAGCTTTGGAAAAAAGAGAAAAGACATCAATATTTTCCCCACCTTGTTGAGCAACTTTAACTGTGACAAAGCATCTTGGTTGATTGTAAGTCTTTGTCTTTCAAAACTCCCCATTATTTTGAAGATGGGATCCTCCTTGGGAAGAACCACACTACTAAAAATTGCCAGGTCTGCTGCTAGGTCTCCATTCTGATCCAAGTACACTTCCAGCAGGGAAAGATTGTACAATTCCCTCTTCTTTAGAAATGGATGGAACTAGAATGGAAACATCCAGGAATTTAAAAGCAGAAATCTTGGTTTCTTATCTCTTATCACTTTTTACATTTGAATCTTTCTTTGATGGTTGTTTAACTTGCAAATATTGTGAGTTGGGAGAACAACTGTACAAAGATTCAGCAATATTTCTAAATCATGTAGTATACTGATAAAATGTACGTTGACAAAATGTAATTGACAAAAATTGTCAATAATATATAGAAATCTAGCAAAGGTCACTAAGGAAGTAAACAAAATACACAAATAACTAGAGTATTCATAAACTCCTTGCAAACAATAGGGTGATTACCAGAAAGCAAGGATTTCTTTAGAGGAAAGTTTAGAGGAGATAGGAAAAATGACCAGATGAAGTAATCCTACTTGTAAGGCTATATTAACAAAATCTTGCAGTCTGAAAGTACAAATCTTTCACCATCTCTTTTGACAGTCAAAAAATTTAGGAAGGACTTTTTCTGAGTTCCTTTCTCTGCTTGTTATGCAGCTGTGGGTTATCCCTACACCCAAACCATCTTATCTGATGCTTCCCTGCATCTCTTTCTCTGGTCCTCCAAACTCATTTACACGTATCATTATACTTCCTGAACAGATTTTGTGGATGCTGGTGGTATAACTTGTTTTTAGCAAAGAATTAACAAAATGCTTCAGGATGTGATGAATGGGGATCTAGTTCATTGAGTGCTGGATAGTATGAGATAATTAAGTGGATACAACTGTCTCAAAAATTTTACTCAAATAAATATTAATATTACTGATAAAATTGGGGAGTTACGAAAAACAATTAGACCTTGGTCATCGTTTCTTCTATATTTTCTTTAAAAAAAGAAGTAGATAAATTATGATTTTGTGATGCAAAAATTATAATAAGTCTTGGAGAAAGTTATTTTGGTCGCCTTTAAAAATTCCCAGCTTCTCTCAGGTCCCTATAGATGCCTGTCAGGATGCTGCCATCCTGATCAGTGGGGGGACCTTTGGAGCTCTCCTGTGATGTGTTTAGTTTCACTTTGTTGACTCAGTTCCGCTGCCCAAGGTCATCTGCCTCCCCTCACCAAGGAAGAGATGCCTGGGAACATCTTACCCTACTTTCCATCTGGAAATCTCACAAACTCTTTGCACCTCTGGACTGGCTCCGATGGACAGGGCAGTTGGGAGGGGTTTTGAACAATGGGGTTTAGTCTAACACTTTCACCTCGGACCTTCAGATTCTGCCTGGCTTGTTTTGCTGTCACTGACTCTCTATAAAAGTTCCTTTTGAAATGATGCCAATTTCAAGAGTTCTGCTTTCTTGAGAGATTCAGCTGAGGCAGGGCCTTACAGCTTCCAGAAAATAAAAGTATGATTCTGTGTTAGAGAGAGGTGCATGAGTAAAATTCAATAGGAAAGTAAGTAATTGTTAGCTTCCAGCACTTGATACAAGATTGTATGAATGTAATGAATAGCAGCTATAATCTGTATTAATATTTCATTTGTAGTTTTTCTCACATTAAGCTATGTGTAGAATGGTTACTGATTATAATAAAGTAGGAGTAATAAATTAATATTATGATAATAACCGTATTATTAATTTGTCGATAATGTCATTAATACTCCAGTGGAATGATACTAGGTGCTCTTGCAGGCACCACACTTGGAGGAGACACTGCACAAAATTTTCATCAGGTTTAGTCAAGGACAAAGAAGGAGAGGAAAAGATCAAAGGAGCTGTTTTAAGCCTTGAGGAAAGACATCAAGCAGAAGAGCCAGGTTGGAATAGAATGGAATGGTATGGAATGGAATGAAATGGAATGGAACGGAATGGAACAGAACGGAACGGAACAGAAAGGAACAGAATAGAACGGAATGGAATGGAACAGAACAGAACAGAATAGAATAGGACTGTAAGGGACCTTGGAGGTCTTCTAGTCCAGCCCCCAGCTCAAGCAGGAGAACGTATACCATCTCAGACAAGTGACTGTCTAGTCTCTTCTTAAAAATCTCCAGTAGTGGAGCAACCATGATTTCTGGAGGCAGACTGTTCCACTGGTTAATTGTCCTCACTGTTAGGAGGTTTCTCCTTAATTCCAGGTTGCTTCTCTCTTTGATCAGTTTCCAACCATTGTTTCTTGTCCTAGTTTACAGGAGCGTAAAATCAGAAAAAGTCTGGGAACTTTTTTTTAATATATAAAAGGTCTTGGTTGTTGAAGGGAGGATGCAGCACTCTTCCGATAAATAGATTTTATACAGAAGCTTAAGATCTTAAATCACCAAGCCCAGAAAGCACAAATGACCCTGAAAAGGAATTTAGTTTGATGGATCCTGGTTGGGACCCCCTACCTTCCACGGCTGCAGCCTTGGAGCCCCCAACCTCTCTTCTCCCTTCTTCCTTCTCCTCTGGGGTTGGGATGCAGCACTTAAGGCATGGGCCAGAATCTTAATGACATTGCAGGTATAGCCATCATTTTGGACCGGCATTCTATTCGTTTTCTCTTGGGTCTCCACTGGTGCTTTCTGGGTGCATCTTCTCCGGCCTTTGACAGAAAAGGTGTGTTTTGAAACAGAACAGTTAAAATACTCAGCTTGAAATTCAGGTTCCACAAAGAAATAACTTTTGAAGGCACTATCGTTTTTCCAAGACTGAAAGGGAAAGCTCCAAATACTATGGACGTGCTTGAGACGCCAATCCTTGTTCATTAAATATACTGAAGCCACTGTCATGATCCAGACTTTCCCTTCAATGGGTCCTGGCAAACCTTCAAGTGCTGAATGAAAGGCAAGAATTCTGTCAAAAGGGGAATCAAATTCTATGAAGTGAACAAAGACGTTGACTTGTCTCCACTGAGAAAGGGCATCCCTGAGGAATGCGGTACGTTCAGTTGTTGAGAATCGTTGTGTTATAACAACACAAATTCTATTCTTGACAAGCATAGGAGTAAAAGTCCTCATGAAATTCTCTCCCTTCTCTGTGTCTGGAGCAAAGAGACCAATCAGGGTCCATCCAAAGTGGAGGAGCAGTTGGACAATTGCTGGGTACTGGATCCCTTCTTTGGGGAGCATCGGATGGAAAAAAGGGAATTGACTTTTATCACTCAGAGCCTCTGAAGCAATGTTATCATTGACCTGAAAAAACAATGAAGAATTCTGTGTTATATTTAGGGTCCTACCAAATATAATTGGGGTCCTAATTTTTAGCTTTTAATAAATCCAATATTTTTTCTCATGCACATATTAGAACATTTCCAGTTGATTAGTCATTAGGCCATATCAAAGTACAGAATATAAAACACAGAACATTAACAAGACTGTATGTAAAAGCAGAATTTAGAAAAATAAGTACAATAGAATAAGGATAAAGAATGAAAATAGTATTTCTTTATAACTCCAGAATTTACCACAATCAGACCATAATTTTCTTGTGAAAAAAGCTTTATTATATATATAATTTTTGAATTTTGTGCACAGAGAAAATACATTTTTTAAAATATTAGGATCTCAATAGTTTGTTTCTCTAAAGTGCAATCCAAGATATTGATCTCCCTCTTTCTTAAAGAATTGACATTCAAAATAATAGATGTATTACATCTTCTATTTCTAGAGCTCCAGAAATACAAGTATATTCATTGTAAGGAGTTTGGAAGATTTAATACTTGGAAGGCACATTTGTAGCAGCTGATGCCTTTCAGTGTTGCAACCTCACTGAAGATGGCCCAAGAATGTTTTAAATGAAATTTGTTCTAATAGCATTTGGGGACTCTTATCAGTTTCTATACCGTTAATTTTATTAAAAATAATTATATGGCCCAATTTTATAAATTGTATAAATTCTCTATTCTGCTCTAAGGGCAGTAGCTGAATTCCTTTTATCCACCCTCTAAACTAGGGCTTTTCAACCTTTTCACCCATTGTACCACTTTTAGGATATGGCAATATCCGAGTTCCACCAGTTGCCTAGCAAAGTGTTTTTTTGTTTTGTTTTTTATTAAAAAATTTTTACAAAACAATTCCCTTCCCCAACCCCCCCCCCAACCCTCCCATACCCCCCCCCCCGACCTTCCCAGAGCTGAATACAGGCTTAGTTCAATTTTTTTCAAAAAATCTTAGAACACATATAAACTATAAGCAAATCTAAATACATTAATTAAACAAGTTATAAAATAATTAACAGTAATATATAAAAAGAAAATACAAGAAGGAAGGAAAAAAGAAACAGGAAAAAAAAGAAGAATCAAAAAAGAAAAACAAGAAAAATAAAAAAAAGAATTAAAAAAGGAAAAATCTATAAAATATCTTAAGTTTTAAATGTAAATTATTGAAAAACTAAATAATATTTATTTATATCCAACTTATATTGTATAAAATCTATCCATTTTTTCCATACCAAAAAATACTTCTCTTGCGATTGATCTTTCAAGAAAGCCGAAATCTTTGCCATTTCCGCCAAGTAGGAACCTTTAAGAAACCACTCTTGCAAAGTAGGCAAAGATTCCTTCTTCCAACATTGCCCTACTAACAACCTTGCCACTGTAATTAAATTTAACATCAATATAGTCTCTTTACTATCACAATCAGAAACAATACCTAACAAAAACAATTGTGGGGTAAATTTTACCCTTCTCCTAAATATTCTTTGGATATTCCACCATATCTTAATCCAAAAAGCTTTTATATTTTTACATGACCACCAGATGTGATAATAGGTAGCATCCAAACATCAACATCTCCAACATTTAGGCTGCAGGTCAGGATACATACAAGACATTTTTTGTGGATCAAGGTGCCATCTATAAAACATTTTATAAAAATTTTCCCTTAAATTTTGGGCTTGTGTAAATTTAACATTCCTCACCCAAATAATTTCCCAGGTATCTAATGGAACCAGTTCATCAAAATTTTGTGCCCATTTAACCATACATTCTTTAACTAATTCTGCTTCTGAATCCAATTCTACTAACACCCCATAAATTCTCTTAATATGAGTTCGTCTTTGATCTTTTATTTGTTTTAACAAATTCTCATCTTCTCTGAGCAAACCCACATTACAATCAATCTTCCACCTCTCCACTATTTGTCTATAATGAAACCATGAATGGATAATATTTTCTTGTATTAAATCTTCCAACGATTTAAAGTGTTAAAAATTTGATGACCCCCCCCCAAAAAGAAAAAAGTTATAAAGTACAGAGAGTTCTCAACATACAACAGATCTCTTAGTGACTGTTCGAAGTTACAATGGCACTGAAAAAAGTGCCCCCCACGCCACAGCTGAGCAAGACACCTGCCTGCCAACCTGGCGGCACTCTTCCTCCTGTCTGAGGTTTTCATTGTTGTGAGCATTTCTGTTGAGGATTGGCAGCGGGGGTGGGGTGGGGATGTTTGGTTTTTAGTCCCCCCGTCTACTGGGTGGTTGCAGCAGGTTTGGTCACTTCATGTGACCCTGGGACACATTGACCGTCAAAAATATGAATCAGTTGCCAAGCATCTGAATGTAAATCACAAGACTCTGGAGAGGCTGCAACATTCCAGCTGATCGGCGCTTCTTCTGGGCTCAGCAGAAGCGCCAGGATCAGCGCTGAGCTCCAGCTGATTGGTGCTTCGTCAGGACTCAGCGGAAGTGCCAGGATCAGTGCTGAGCTCCAGCTGGAGCCTGGCGCTGATCCTGGAGCTTCCACTGAGCCCTGACAGTCCCGAAGAAGCACTGATCAGCTGGAAAGTGGCACTGATCCTGGAGCTTCCACTGAGCCCTGATAGCCCTGCAGCTCCAGCCATCTCTCGCTCAGGATTGTGCAGTGTTGCCACCGGTTCAGCTCATTCCCCTCCCCTGCTACCATTTTTCTAGGATGGTTGCATATTACCTGTCAGGTGTCAATGTACTACAGGTGGTACCCGTACCACTGGTTGAAAAGCCCTGCTCTAGATACTTCTCAGATGATGTGATTGGATTTGTTCTAGTAGTGATATAAATTAAATCCCAAAACTCAGCTCAATATAAGTGCATAATGGTAAAGTTGGTATTTTGTATTTAATAATTCATTCTAAGGAAGTCGCATAGCTATGATTTTTTTTAAAAAAAATTAACAGTGCATTCACTTGTGCCTTCTAAATGAGCTCCTTTGATGTTGAGGGAGCCCAGATCCAGTCAGAGAGAAAAGTTCCCCCAGGTAAGGACAGGTGTGAACTTGCTCTGTTGCCTCCTCATCGATTAGCCCTATAGGGCAATGCTGTCCTTTCCCAAAGATCATAATTATTGACTTTGACTCATCCATAATCAGATAATTATTATGAGAATAGGAGCCAATCCCTCTTAACAGCACATGCAACCCAAATGTCATATTGGCATCACCTTTTTCTTCAATTTTGGTACATATCAATCCTACTGCTCATGGCTCCATTGAGCCCCAAACACACTCTCAAACAAATGAACAAAAATGGGATGGAAGGGACCATGGAGGTTTTCTACTCAAACCCCCTGCCCATAGCAAGAGATCCTGACCAAATGAATGTCAGCCTCTTTTTGAAAATCTCCATTAATGGAGCACCCACAACTTCATGAGGCAAGCCGTTCCACTGATTAATTGTTCTCACTGTCAGTGCTTGTAGAAAGGGCTTTGAGCAGGGTCAACATCCTGAGCTCCATTTGAAGGGCAGTCAATTTCTTCCATTATATTTCTTTGTTTACTGTGTCAAATGCTATAAAGGTAGCAAATTATTTCCTCTGACTGATATTTTTATAGTTAGATGGTTCAAGACAAAAGAATTGTCAAGAGTGGATCACATCGTCCTAAAGACTGCTGGTTCTTCTACAAGGAATGCACTTTTCATCCACCTACTATCAATTCTTTTCAAGTGGATGTTTGCATATATTTTAGTCACAATATCTGTTAGAAAAATGTGCCGGGAATTGCTATGGTCCTTTTCAGTCCCTTTTTTAAACATAGGAATTACAACTGCCATCTTTGATCCAAATGGACATGGCGGATATTATTTATATGTGTAAATCTATCTGTCAATGGAGGGTCCCACCAGTCGGGATATTTCTTGAATTGTTCAGCTGCTAGAAACTCCTCTCCAGAGGCTATATTGCTCTTCAGACCTTTTAGGATAAATTTGATCAGGAGCATTTTAGGGCAAAAAATAATGATATGTTGCCTAACATATTTGAAGATTTGTAATAAAATGGTTGGTTAATGTTAGTGGCCTCTAAAGGTTCATAATACATATATATTTTATCGTCAGTAGGACTCTGTTTAAAAATCTGAGATTTGTACATGATTGAGGATATCATTATTTTGGCTAAGACAGTATAAAAAAATGTGAGTTTTCCATCAGTACTGCACATTCCTATTGTACAAAAGATCCTTTGATTGGACACAGAGCCTCTCCTCACCTTCACAAGTGTGCAGCAGAAGCTTCCAAGCAATTGGAAAGACAGGTCTTGTTCTGGATCAGCGGTTCTCAACCTATGGGCCGCAACCCCATTTGGGGTCGATCGACCATTTCACGGGGGTCACCAAGCAAGGCTGTCTGCCATTTTCCCCCCTTTTCCGGTGGGTGCCTTACATCCCTTGGGCTGGGCCAGCTGGTGGCCCAGCCGGTGGTCGGCCTGCTCTGTCTCTGCCACTTGCCAGCTACGCCTCACCGAGCGCAGGGGGTGGCACCATGCAAGCAGGGAAAGTCCTTGACTTATGACCGGTTTAGTCCTCAACTTACGACCGGTTTAGTCCTCGACCAACGACCGGTTGGGAGTCACGGCATTAAAAAGTTTGAGAACCACTGTTCTGGATCATGTAGATCTGTATGTTAGAATGTTTGGCATTTATTGGGTTAAGCGCTGTCTCCTTAAGAGATGGCTTATGGGTAATGTAGTTTTAGCTAGTCAGCAATCCCATGTTAACAGATTAGTAGGAGGAGCCTCTGAACTCATCACAGGATGTCCTGGCCATGTGCCAGTTTGGAATTTCTTTGTCTGAGAATAAGCATGGGGCCATCGCAGGATTCAGATGGTCCCATTCCACATAAGAAGTTGATGTGGAGGAATTAATGATTTTACCTAATAAAAATGAACAGATGTGTATTATCCAAAAGCAACAACCACAACTGTAAGTATTTCCTTCTGAATTAAATATCTCTTTTGGAATCATCTTTGTTTGAGTTATCTGTCTGGCCTTGGATTAAAAAGCATCTTAATTCTGGATCAGAACAGGTCTCTTTTGATCCTTGATTCCTCCCAACTGTATATCCCAATCCTTATTTATAACACTTACAAATGCCATGGTGAAACAATTATTTGCAGAAGAGCCAGTTCTTAAACACCCTGATCCTGAGGAACCTTTCATCATCCAAGTTGATGCTAGTGATGTTGCGGTGGGAACAGCCCTCCTACAGGAAAACCTTAGGGGGGATCTGCAGCCCTGCGCCTACACTTCACGAAAGCTTTTGGAAAAAGAGAGGAGATGGGCTGTTTGGGAGAAGGAGGCTTTTGGGGTGAGATGGACATTATTAATGTGGCACCATTTCTTGGAAGGGAGTAAAGTGCCTTTCGAAGTATAGACTGATCATTATTATTATTCAAAATAATTCCACAGAAAAGACAAGGATAGATCTATCGCTTACACATGAACACCTCACTCACTTTACAGAAATGGAAGGACAAACACAAACCTGTGGGACTTTGTAGGTGCCTGCTAATGTTGACATCTGGATTGAGATGTCTCTGCTAGCTCCATCAACAAGAGCCAAAAGCTTGTCCTTCCTTCCACAGCTGTAGTTGGGAACATTGGCTTCTCCAGTAGAGAGCATGTCCAGCAAGGCATGTGAAGTGGCAAGGGTGTTATCAGAGTTGTCATGGATGTTGTAGCCAAGTGTGAGATTGTGCAGGTTCTGAGGATTCTCCTTCACCAGTTCAATATTGCAAATCATGCGTAGTATATTTTCCTTTCCATAGTCTAAACTAGTGTAAAACCATGATCATGTTAATATTAGTATCATCAATAGCAACAATACTTTTTTTCCCTTTTAATCATCTTTTATCTCTACAAACTAGCTGAAACATAAGCCAATAATGATCCAAAACTAAAGGCAAATGACAGTCACCCATCACCCTTTAATATTGTTAGTGTTGAGGATGGGGATAGTCCTCAAATAGATTTAACAAATCAGAAACATACAATTATTTTTAGCAGTACTAATATTCGTAGCACAAAATAATTCAGTCATTAAAGAAGAACCACCATTAAAGAAAGGAGATTTTTGATAATTGACCCACAGAAGCTGTTCTAAAAACAAGTCATCTATTCCTTTAAAAGTCAAACATTGCATATCAATCGGTTGTAAAAATATGGAAATGGTTGGTCAGAGGAAATTAGAACCATTTCAATCATTACTTTAAACCAATATTCCAGTCATGAATTTGGGATGGAACAGAGAGAGGAAAATAATGTGGACTTCTTTCAGGTTTCATTTGCCTCATGTTTCTACTCTCAGAAAAAAAGGCAAAAGAGAGAGGCTGTGTTAATCAAAAGGATTCAAAAAATTTGTCAGATCCTACAATATAAGAGTAAGTAAAACAAGAAGGAAAAAAGAAGAATGTTAGAACTGCAAATGGAGGGAATGAAACTCCATCGCCTGACTTACAGCTGAAACTGACTAGAAGGAGCCATGTTGAAAGGAAATGTTGCCGGTGTTATATTTGATGCAGAGAAGACTATACCAATGAGAAGATCTCCTGGCCTATAATAGCTCCATGGCTTTTCTTCATCCTGGTTGTCCAAAGTCAGTGGGCACTTCATCGTCATCTTCCCAGAGAGTGGCTGGGACACCAGCAGCATCAGAAGGAGAAGCAGAAGCAGGAGGTCCATAATTCATGGGGCAGAATCAATTTCCTTCCTCCTTCTAAAAAAAAATAGAATTCAAAGTACTCTGACAGGGTGGAATATCCAGTGGCTTTCCTGATTCAAACAGAAAAACCAAGATTCACCTGAAAGAGAGAGAAAATATATTCAAGAGCACAGCTCCTGTCTGTCCTGTAATGTGAGCCACAAAAAGTATAACCTGTGATATTTATCCTTTTCTGAGGCAAGATCCCTTCCATGTTGCTTCAGTCTGATGTTTACATCAAGGGCAGACACTGGAGACCTAGGAGAAGAGGTCTCAGAGACAGGGAGAGTGATGATTGCAGTGAGAAGGAGCTTCTGCTCTTGGGATCCTGAACTTCTTCCACGTAAGGAGGGGTAGCTGGAGAAAAGCACATTAGAGAAAAGTCACAGACCCCTTGGGGCAGTGTTCTGTAGTGGTCATAGTCCTTCCTGTTAGGACATGTCCAGAAAGTCATGCTGGATGGAGATAGTTCAACAGCCATGAAAGTAACTTCTGCTGTCCTTCAATGGGGTTGTCAATGCTGCAAATACTGTATATTCTTGCTTTGACAATATGCAAAACTGTCTGGTATTTACTGGGTTAATACATAGCTTAGAGTGTGGGGGGGAAAGCCCAGGAAAGAAAGAGGAAGTAAACTTTTGACCTTCACACTAATTGGATAATGTGACTTGTGACTGCAAGATAAGGGAGGGGTTTAGCAAGAAAAGATTGATGCCAGCGAGAGGAAGTCAGATTCTGGCATCACAACGTCCACGATGGTGACCGGCAATTTGTAGCTCTGTAATAAAGACTTTAGGAAACATGCCTGAAAGTTCTTTGAAGTGCTTCATTAGTCGGAACCCCTGACAGGGGTCTCTTGCCTCCAGAGACTGCTAGGGAAGGTCACCCAGAGTTATGGAGTTTGGTGCCACTCTAAGTTGGTGACCCTTAACTCTAGTGCTGCCTGTGCTTTATCTCCATGGAAGGACTCAGTATCCTTGAACCCAGCCTTATGTTAAGAGTTTGGGATTTTCTATTCTGTGAGGTCTCCATGTATCAATCCTAATTTGGAGATAATTTTATAATTCCTTGTAACTGAAGTGAAATTTCATTTTCTACCTTTTCTGGAAAAATCATTTTTTGCATGATAGCTGGCTAAGAGGCAGGAAAGTGAAAGCCTGGGATAGCACCATGGGCACAGAGAGAGAAAATTGTAGAGTGGGTAGAAGGTTTAGTTTCCTTGATTCTTTCTGTGTTGTCTTTCCATATTGATACAATGAGAACCATTAAATTTTGCTATTTCTTGGTTTAAATAAAACAATTGTGCTGTTAGGCCTGCAGTTGAGATGGTGGCAGCACCCACAGTGCACTGGATGGTGTGAGCTGATTTCTTGCTGCATCCACTCAGAAGTTGTTTTAGGGGGACCTGGTGGCAGTTCCTTTGGTTGCGTAGATGTATTTGGTGTTTTGTGACTCCTGTGATATTCCCATCTCTAGGCTTTGTTTGTCCTCCCTAGAAGACTTCCATGTGCTTATAGTTCGGAGTCCCTGTGTTCTGCTTTATCTTGTTCGATTGTTGATTATTTTTCTTACCTGGAGGGGGGATGTTAATATATACAGCTTGGCCTAGAAGGGAGAAGTGGGGGATTGAGTGACAGGGGGAGCTGATGGGATGGGCAGGTCCATCCTTACAATGAGGAGCACAGGATGACCAATATCCCAGGTCCATCATTTGAAAGTTGTCCCACCGTATTGTCCTCAGTTTCCACTCTCAGTGCCTGCCTACCAGATCTTTGGTGGCTCCAGGTACCGGCTGTTCTTTCTGAATGCCTAGTGGATGTGTAACATGGCTTCTCTTGTCCATGATGTTACCTGCCATGTCTCCCTGAACCCAAGTTGTGCCCAGAGGGGAGGAAGCATGCAGTGTCCGGTTTCCCAAACCTAGCAAGAGCCAGGAGAGCTTTGCAGTCTCCCAACAGCCTGAGGATCAGGGTGGAAAACTTCAAAAGCAGCCGTCATTTCTACAAGGACTCGTTTAAGTATTCAAAACGGTGGCCACTTCCGGCAGTCATAGGGATCAGGCCCAAGCACTGGGGGAGAGATCGGAGGGGGAGAGAGGGAGGGCACTGCAGCATCCCCCTGGTCAGTCAGAAGGGCAAATGACCTCAAGGGCATTGCAGACATCATAACTTTGAAAGAGTTTTGTATATAATTTTAGGGCATCCATCATAATCTGTTGAATGGCCTTTCATATGATGAGTACTAACAATAATTCATTTTTTCTCTGTTTTGCACATATCAGCCCAAACTATGGAGTATGAACATTTACATTCCTTGAGACAAATTAAATTAAAATACATTGAATGACATTCCTGAAAAATGAATTCAGAAGAGGGACAATTTCTATAGGAAATGAATTCCATTCATAAGAAAAGGTCTCAAATAATGTTTGGCTCAGGACAACAAGTGTTAGACTGACACCCACAGAACTACCACAAATTGTGTAGTAGAATCATAATTGCTAACCACCCTGGCTGGGGTGCCTAGTGGTGCTCCTCCTGCTATTCCGTGGGACCCCCCATGGCTCCAGCTTCCAGCCAGAGGGAGAGTTGTTACTGAACTACATCCGCAAGGCCCCGAGAGCCCCAATCCTTCCATAGCATGAAGGGAGTGGACAGCCATTTGTCTGAAAGGGCATAGGGTCTCCTGCCTGAGCAGGGGGTTAGACTAGATGACCTCCAGGGTCCCTCCCAACTCTGTTATTCTGTTATTCTCTCCACAGTGGCTGGGGAGACATTTTCCTTTCACACAAGGAAAGGTTTCACATTTGTTCAAACATGAATTGTAAAATATAAGTGCTTTCAACTAATAGCAACATTAATCTTAATACAAAGTGTTTTCTGTTTCAGCTCTCTAAATTCTATAAGCTCTTTATCCACTCTGTTTCCTTTAATGTCAGGGGTTTGTCTCAGGGGCTGCCCCAAAGAAGAGGGAGTCAAGCGATTCTCCAAAGAACCTGGAAGGACAAGAAGCAACGGATGGAAACTAATCAAGGAGAGAAGCAACCTGGAACTCAGGAGAAATTTCCTGTTAGAATAATTAACCAGTGGAACAACCTGCCTCCAGAAGCTGAGAATGCTCCAACAGTGGAAGTTTTTAAGTAGAGACTGGACAGCCATTTGTCTGAAAGAGTATAGAGTCTCCTGCCTGAGAAAGGGCTGGACTAGATGACCTCCAAGGTCCCTTTCAGCTTTCTTTTATTCTATCCAATTTCACTGCATCTTCCTCCTTTTCATCTGTTTTTAGTTTCCATTTAATATTTTCCTTCTGTCCAAGTCTTGAATTTTTCCTTCATTTTAATTATAGATATATAGATATAGATAGAGAGATATAGATACAGAGATAGAAATAGAGATAGAGATATAAAGATATAGAGATATAGATATAGATAAATAGATATAGATATATTTAAATACTCTTTCATTTTCTCCCACTCTGGGCTGCATCTGATCGGAGTTTCCTCAAAGAGAAGATTTCGCCTTCAACTCCTCCACTTCTGAGCCAAGACAAAAGCCCCGCCCCTCTCTCTCCCTAGTGGCTGCCTCTAGTCCTGGCCTGCCCCTGTCGTCGTGGCAACCCAGCAGCAGCCAATCAGGCAGGAGGGCAGAGACAAGGGTTGCCTGGAAGCTCAGCCACCAATCAGACTCCTGGAGAAGAGGCTGAAGGAGCAAAGACAAAGGGGGGGGGGAGAGGAAAACATCCAATAAGGAGAGAGAATTAGAGAGATTTTCCTGGGATGAGAAAGAGGCAGAAACTGCCAGAGATGCAGAGGGAGGGGAGGCCGGAGTCCTGGAAGGGCCTTTCCCCCCCCACCCAGAAATCCCTGCAATGGAGGGCTTCTCCTCCGGGGGGGGGCTTGGGCAAGGGGGGGGGGCAGGGGCTGCCCAGAGGGACTTTGGGGGCCAGGAGGGACCCCCAGGATGCCCCTTCCTCAGAGCCCCAGTGTCAAGACTGCTAACATCGGATGTTCTTGCTTGCCATATGAAGAAGCAAACCTGTTTTATTTAGCCGTATAGCATTTCTAGGGCTAATATAGATAGCAGTAGCTTAAGGGGTGGGAAAGTATGTAGTTAGCCATAACAATGTCTGAGCACAGTGTGGCCAAGGTCAGCTCAGCTGCAACGGGAGGGACACTTCACGCTTCACATTAATTGGAGAATGTGATTAATGACTGTAAAATGAAGGAGTGAGTTATGCTTTGTTACAGACGCTTGGGGGAGGGAGGATTCAGTTTCTGGCTTAACTTTGTTAGTGCCGAAGCTATGCAGAAAAATAAAAGTTTCTTTTAGAGGAAAACGTCTCTAAATTCTTTGAAAATCTGCTTTCTTTCGGAACCATGTCATCAAGCCAGAAACCGCAAACTTTTAAATTCACTTAGGGGTCCCTTACCCCAGTCACTATCCCTAAGCTAACGGGGACAGCTGACAAAGAGAAGGGGGAGATTTCGCCATGGAAGAGAAAAAGGTGCCTGAGGCCGGCACCCCCCCAGCCGCAGCTTCTCCAGGAGGAACAGCAGCAGCAGCTTCTCCAGGAAGGGAAGGGCCAGCTACCCAGACAGTGGAGAAGAAACTCTGGCAAACTCCACAGCTGGGAGCAAGGCCAAAACTATCAGGAGAGCTGATTTGGTCGTCAGACTGGGACAAGCCAAGCAAAAGCTCTGGAAGTTTTCACACAGCGTTGCCAGCAGATGAGCGTGAGTCACAGCAAAGGGAGATTTACATATCACCTTCCTCCCAACAATGGAGAGCTGCCCGGCCATCTATCGCTGAAGACTCGGGTGAGTGGAAATACCCACCTGCAGTTTGCAGTGGGTCATTAGAATACCTAGCAGAAAGATTTGAAGAATTAGAAGTGCAGAGTGAAGAGCAACTCCCATTGAGAGAGGCCCCCAGCCCCTTCCTTGCAGCTCAATTGGCTTTTCAACCCCTGGGGACCCCTGCCAGAGCCTCTAGCCCCACACAGAGAGGAGAGTCCAGCCCGGGGCCCCTCCTGCAAGGTGAAATTGAGCAAATTCCACAGATAAGTGATCAGCCGTCTCCAAGCCTGCACCAAATAATAGAGGCCTTGCGACAGCTCGGGCTTGTGCCAAAGCCAGGGAAGCTACAGCCAGTGAGCTTGCAGACGAGGGAGGCCCAACATGTCCAGCAGCCATTGAGGGGCCTACAGCAGCAGAGGGCGTCGCCACCCCCTGCAGCCCAACAGCAAGGAGGGCTGCTACTACCCCCGCTTGCACAACCACCATTGGGAGGCCTGCAACAGCAGGGGGCACCCCCAGCCCCCACTGCCCAGCAGGCAGGGTGGGACCAATTACAGCAGGGGGTGCCACGCCGACTACTGAGAGCCGCGCAGCCGTTGGATCAGCAGGCTGGGTGGGGCCAAGTACACCTGGGAGCACCACCAGCCCCCGCTGCCCGGCAGCAGAGAGCCCCGCAGCAACGGGGTCGACAGGCCGGATGGGGCCTACAGCAACAGGGGGCACCACGTCAACAGCAGAGAGCCCCACAGCAATGGGGTCAACAGCAACTGGGGGCACCACGTCAACAGCAGAGAGCCCAGCAGCAATGGGATCGACAGGCCGGATGGGGCCAACAGCAACCCGGGTGGGGTCCGCAGCAGCCTGCACTCGCACCACCTTTCAAAGCAACGTTCGATGGGGACCCAGAGAAGCTGGTTTTTTTCCTCAACCAAGTGCGTTCTCATTTGAATCGCTGGGCCTATCTCTATCCGGAACCAGGGGCCATGGTTGACGTCATTGCGGCCAACCTAGAGGGAGAAGCACCGGCTACACACCTTTCAAAGTAGCCACAGGGAAAGAGTTTAACCCAATACCTGAATATCCTCAGTTGCCCTCCGCCTCACAGACACTTGATCAATGGGTGAGAGGGTGGGAAGGAGTTTGGAAAAACACAAAAACTGCTTTAAAAAAGACTTTTGAAACCTATAAAAAGCAGGCCGATCAAAAGAGGGCTCCCCAAAGAACATTCCAAGTTGGGGAAAAGGTCTATTTGTCAACGAAATATCTACGCCTCAAGTTACCCAGCAAGAAATTGGGACCAAAATTCTTGGGGCCTTTCCCCATAGTAAAGGTCATCAACCCAGTCACAGTACAACTAAAACTCCCTAAACTGTTAGGGAAAATTCACCCAGTTTTCCATTGTAGTTTGTTGAAGCCATATCGGGGCTCCACTTTGAGACCTCCTCCAAAGAAGGCACCTGGACCCCTCGTAGTGGCAGGGCAGACCCACTATGAGGTGAAACGTATTCTCGATTCCAGAATCTTTAGAGGGAAATTACAGTACTTAGTACAATGGAAGGGATACCCATTGTCTGAAGCCACCTGGGTGATGTCCAGTGAAGTGAAAGCTGACAGATTAGTCAAAAAGTTTCATGTTAAACACCCCAACAAACCGAAAAATAACCCTTAACCTATCCTTATGTTTATTTTTTAGGGTTTGTTCTTTTTGTAAGAAGGGCCGGATGTCAAGACTGCTAACATCGGATGTTCTTGCTTGCCATATGAAGAAGCAAACCTGTTTTATTTAGCCGTATAGCATTTCTAGGGCTAATATAGATAGCAGTAGCTTAAGGGGTGGGAAAGTATGTAGTTAGCCATAACAATGTCTGAGCACAGTGTGGCCAAGGTCAGCTCAGCTGCAACGGGAGGGACACTTCACGCTTCACATTAATTGGAGAATGTGATTAATGACTGTAAAATGAAGGAGTGAGTTATGCTTTGTTACAGACGCTTGGGGGAGGGAGGATTCAGTTTCTGGCTTAACTTTGTTAGTGCCGAAGCTATGCAGAAAAATAAAAGTTTCTTTTAGAGGAAAACGTCTCTAAATTCTTTGAAAATCTGCTTTCTTTCGGAACCATGTCACCCAGAGGGCCCCTCCAGGGAGACCCCCCCGGCCTTTCCCTCCCCAGCAAAGCTGGATCCCCCTTGGGAGACCCAGGCCCTGCATGGCTTCTCCCCCCCAGGAGCCTTTCCTGGAAAGACACGAAGAGGAACCGGAGCCTCACAAACCCCTCTTGGCTGCCTCTCCCCCTGAAATGCCACTCCAAAGCCCATCATCCACCTCAGTCTCTTCCCAGAATGGGGGGAGTGAAGGGTTCCCCCAGTTCCCCTCCTCCTTCCTGAGCCTTTTCTATGGGCACCGTGACACGTCTGGGCTTTGCTTTCCCCCCTCAGGGCCCCATGTGTGGAAGGGAGTGGCAGTGGAACATGGGTCCTTCCCCTCCCTCTCTTCCTTACGTGGGGGGAAAGGCCTCCTTTATTTCTCTCATTTCTCTCTCTCTCATTCTCTGTACATGGATGTGATTTTCTTTAATTATGTCATGTCCTGATGACTAGTTTTTAACTAGCAGATTTTTATTTATTTTATTTTATCCTGGTCCCACTATTGCATCAGTCTTTTTCTATTCAGCATTAACTTTCAAAATAAAGTAAACTTTGTTTTTAACTCAGTAGGAAGCTATTCCAGTTCCGTGACATGTTCAGGCATTAAGTCGTCCCCGGGGTTTTCTCTTTAACCGCTGTGCCCACAAATATCAGATTTCTTTTTCTTCAGCCACAGGTGCCGTGTATTCCCTCTGGGGCCAATTTCAAGCATGGAGCTTCCCAACCTCTCAATTCTTGCTGAAATGTTTAATTCTAGCTCTGCCCTCTCATTTTGAATCCTCTGGGGATTATTCCCCTTCCATTCCTCTCCAGAGAAGGCCCAACAAACTCTGAGTCCCAGAACAAGTTGAATTATCTAGGGATCTCTGGTGAGAGGGAGAATTATTATTATTATTATTCTCAGAGTTTCCGCTCTGCTCTTTGGCCGAATCCTCCAGGAAGACTTTGGGCAGAGACAGATGGAACCAGCTGCAGTTCTCTGCTTCTCTCTCTGACCCGGGAGGCCCAAAATGGAAATCTTTCCTGGGGGAGAACTTGGCTTTAGGCAAAAAGCCCCACTGGGAGATTTCAGACTTGGGACTTCCCTCCCCACTCAGGATCAGGGCTGTCTGTCTTCCTTCACACCAAAGTGGGCCACCCTGGGGGAAATAAGAGCTGAATGCCAATGCAGCCATGTTGCTGCCTGCTGGGGTCACCCCCCCAAAAGACCCCCCCTTTTCCATCTCCTTTCCCCAAATGGGAGCTCTTTCTTCAGCCCCTCCTTGACTCCCTTGTGCCCCCACCAAGCCCCTCTTTAACGTAGAGAAGAGTTGGGGGTCCTGCGTCCTTCCAGATGTGGCTGGGTAACATCTTCCCCTCTGGCTGGAAGCCTCCCCCCCTTCGATCCTGCCCCAAGGGGACCCTGCAGTGCTTGGGCCGGATCCTCAGGCCTGCCGGAAGTGGCCTCCATTTTGAATACTCCGAGGAGTCCTTGTAGAAATGGCGGCTGCTTTTGGAGCTTCCCACCCTGATCCTCAGGCTGTTGGGAGACTGCAAAGGTCTCCTGGCTCTTGCTGGGCTTGGGAAACCGGACCCTGCATGACAATGGGGCAGCTTCAGATGGGCTCCCTGAAACCTTTCCCTGGCTTTGACCCCCCCACTCCCCCAAAACCCCACATTTCTTCAATAAAGAACACAAAAAAAGCTGGAAGAGACAAATTAGGTGCTCAAACTAAACTCCCCACCTCTGTCCTCAAATCCCTACCCTCTTTAACAATTTGCTAGATATACTGCATGCCTGAAATAGAAGATCAGAGTTGAAAGGGACCTTGGAGGTCTTCTAGTCTAACCCCCTGCTCAAGCAGGAGACCTGACCATTTACCCTTTCAGACAAACGTTTGTCCAGTCTCTTCTTGAAAAACTACAGTGTTGAAGCACCCACAACTTCTGGAGATAAGTCGTTCCATTGATTGTTTTGTTAGGAAATTTCTCCTTAGTTCTAGGTTGGTTCAAAATCTGTAAGTTTACTTTGACTGCAGAGAGTCAAAGAATAAATAAAAGCAAGGAAAAAAAGCAATGAATTTTTTTTTGCTCTGTCCCACTGCATGCGAGGAGCCCCCCCCCCCAGAAGAGACATTTCTGATCCCATCCAAGGCTGCCCTGACTGGATCGGATGAAGGGCTCTTCCTCCCCTTCTCTCTTCCAGAGATCCCTCCCTGCCCTTGTAAAAAAGATGTTGAGTCTCTAGAAAGAGTACAGAGAAGAGCAACAAAGATGATTAGGGGACTGGAGGCTAAAACACATAAGGAAAGGTTGCTGCAATTGGGGATGTCTAGTTTAACAAAGAGAAGGACGAGGGGGGACATGATAGCAGTATTCCAATATCTCAGGGGCTGCCATAAAGAAGAGGGAATTAAGCTATTTTCCAAAGCACCTGAAGGCAGGACAAGAAGCAACGGGTGGAAACTAATCAAGGAGAGAAGCAACCTAGAACTAAGGAGAAACTTCCTGACAGTGAGAACAATTAATCAGTGGAACAGCTTGCCTCCAGAAGCAGTAAATGCTCCAACACTGGAAGTTTTTAAGAAGAGACTGGACAGCCATTTGTCCGAAATGGTGTAGGGTTTCCTGCCCGAGCAGGGGGTTGGACTAGATGACCTCCAAGGTCCCTTCCAACTTTACTACTATTATTATTATTATTGAATGGGAAGGTTCTAGAAAAGTTTAAAATTTTCTATTCAGCAACAGGCTCACTGAGCATGTGCAAGAAAACCTGAGTACGTGCCTGGAACTAAGTAGAGAATGTCCGCATGTAGAGAACAAAAGAATACCCATATATGGTAAGGTAGGAGGTAAGATAGAATAATTGTGTCATCTGATAGGTTTGTGACCTGCCACATCAGGAATAGCTGACGTAGGTATAGGAGGAGATAGGGAGGGGTATAACTGCTGTTACGCTTCTGTAGGAGGTGTGGCTTTTCCCTGCAACTCTTGTGAGTGCATGGTTAAGTTTCACCACGCTTTGCAAACCGTTTTCTTTTACTAAACTCAACTTTGATAATAAAAGAAACTTTATTCTGCTACTCCGAACCTCGTCTCTGAATTTCTTTCAAGGAATTCTACAAACAAATTGGGGGCTTGTCCGGGATCCAATCTGCGCTGGGACTCTGAGGGGTCCTCCTTAGGTGCACCCCTTTCCTTTTGAAAGGAGGGGAACCACCCAGAGGACTGCGGAGCTCTTGGAAAACCCGTAAAATTTTAATAAAGACGAGTATTAGGAGAAGGGTGAATAAAGTGCGGAACAGCCTGAAGACAGACCGGGTAACATCTGCGCGCAGACCCTGGTGAGTACTGGTTTGAAAACACCAGAACACAAGAGTCCAGGGCGGTCGGGATAGAGTGTGTGGATGTGAGAACTGGCAACGGGGCCGGGTGGAAGTCCTTTTGAGGGACCTCGGGGAGGTCTGCAGGACGGAGTGAGTGAAGGGGATATTATTGAATATCCGGAGACGGTGACGTGTGGAATTGAGAAGGAGTTGCTGGGAGGGACATAGGCACACATACTCAAGATAGGCTGAGCACCCATAAAAGAAATGGGGGGCAATACAGGGTCGACCAATCCGGGGAAAAAGTGTGTTAAAAGGATCCGTAAAAACCCCAAACTTAAAATCGACCCGAATGGCCCTTTGGGCAAAATATTGGCTGGATGGGGATCCCCGCCCTATAACCGGGAGATTTTGAGGTTGGGGTTGAATAAAGAAGATATGGTCAATTTATGTTGTTTTGTTTGGTGGGAGGACGATAATGTGGAGTGGCCAAGGAATGGCTCCACAGATTATTTTCAGTGTCACAATTTATATAACTATGTGAAGAAAAAGAAATGTAAGAGTTTAGATAATGAATTAGATTATGCGCTAATTTGGGTGACAGATGATGGTAGCAACAGAACAGCAAGTAATGAAGCAGGAAAAACCTCCTAGAAGAGAGTTTGGGGATAAGAAGAGTCCCTTTGAGACAAGATATAGGGGGGATGAAAGGAACCAGTATGTTAATGGGAGTAGAGGAAGGGGATTTGGAGGATTTCAAGGTGGATACCAGAATAAGGAGACAACGTGCTTTGGATGTGGAATGAAGGGCCACTTTTAAAAAAAAAAAAAAATTGCCCTAAACGCGCGAGAGAACAGCAAGTTTACTCAGTGTGGGAAGAAGAGGATAGTTTTTACTAGGGGAGGGAAAGGAGCTCATTGGCTTTTGAACAGCTCCTTGAAATAATAATAATAGTTATTGATTTGTCAAGAGAAAGTATGAAATGAAATATCCCTATATGAAAGTGTTTATACAAGCAGTTTGAATGGAAGTGAATGTATGGATATGCTGATCCTGTCTCTCTCTCTCTCTCTCTCTGTGTGTGTGTGTGTGTGAGTGAGTTTCTCCCCCATTTAAACTGCAGGTTTTATTGTTTTAGCAAGTGTTTGCATGAGAAGAGTTCCATGGAGAATGTGAGAGAATTTATGGCAAATTCATGTGAAGGAGAGAAAGCTATTCCTCCCCCTTCGTTTTCAGCTGGCTGTGTTGCTTTAAGAGTGAGAGACAGAAAGAAAAGGGGGGGGGCTGCTCATTTTAACTTTTTTCTCCGCTTGGAATTCTGCTTTGGGAGGAAGGTGGGGTGGATGTGAAATTTAATACCCATTCTTATAGTAATGAAATATGAGAAGAACTTGAATACACCTATACTGTAGTTTTATTTTTATGTTTTTATGTCTGTGTGCAGGACACACTGATAAAAACATAATATCTAGGAGACCTGAAGGAATGGTAATTCAACCCTTGTTTAAAACGAAGGAGTTGAGAAAATTTTGGGATTATAAATGAGCTATGTTGTTTTGAATAAAGATTTGTATGCAAACAAACTCAAGCAGAGTTGGTGAGCGCTCCTTTGTTGGCTCTTTACTAAGCAATGTGTTTGTAAATACGGATAAAAGAAATGGCTAGGGGAGGGATAATTGATACTTTTCTATGGTTAATATATGGTTGGTTATATGATATGTAGACAAATACATAAAATGCTCTATAACATCTAATGGTGAGGCTATTTCAATGCATTCAAGTTGATTTTAAATTATCTCAAGTAGGAAATTCCACAATATGAAAACTAATGACATGTTTATAAAGAATTAGATACTGGGGCTGTTTTCTGCTTTGTCTTATCTCAGGAAACAAGGCTTGCTGATCTAAACACCCCCTTTGAAATTTCCTGTCCACAAGTTTGAGGTGGGACAGTGGATCCTGATCCGAACGTGAAAGGAGGAAAAACTGCAACCTAAGTGGGAAGGACCATTCCAGTGTTGCTGACCTCTGAAACAGCAGTCTGGACGAAAGAAAAAGGGTGGACCCACTACACACGAGTGAAGGGACCAGTAGCTGAACCAAAAGAACAGTGGACCTGTGTTCCAAATCCAGAACCTTTAAAGCGACAGTAATCGAATGTCCAAACCAGATCTATGACTGGAGAACGATATAGGAGAGCAACAAAAACAGAAGGATGTGAAGCCTGCATTACGAATGCCACCAAAGGAAACGCAGTAATTAAAACCTTGGTATATTATACCCCAGCACCTAGGGGATGTATATTTCAATCTATGTGTCAATTAAATAACACACAATATTCAGTTTGTAAGGGAGAAGACAAGAAGATACAATGTTATGATCCATCAATGCCAACATATTTCAATTTTAGTATATATGTAGGTCTAGCTAAAACAGGAGCAAGACAGAGACCTGAAAATGAATGGAAAGATTAAAACTATGTTAACGAAATTATATTTGGAAACAGGAATGAATTGGATGAAAACTTTGCCTATAGCCCTGTTTAGAATAAGAACACAACCTAGGAGGGATGTTGGGATTTCACCTTATGAGATGTTATTTGGCATGCCACTAAGAAATGCTGGTATACAAATGGGGAATCTACCTAGTAAAGATAAGGGACTGATTCAATACTTGCAAATACTGTCCCAGACTTTTGATTCTTTCAGAAAAACTGGCTATTTGATACAAACTCCTCCTCTAAGCTTCAAAGTCCACTCCATAGAAGTCGGAGACCAAGTGTGGATAAAGACGTGGAAAGATGATTCCCTCAAACCGAAGTGGGATGGACCGTTCTTGGTGTTATTGACCACAGACACTGCCATTCGAACACAAGAAAAGGGTTGGACTCATTATACCCGAGTAAAGAAGGCTAATCTTGAGGAGTCGGAAACATGGAAAGCATTTCAAAAAGAACCATTGAAACTGGTGTTAAAAAGACAATGACTTATATCCTTTTGAATATGACAATAGTGGCGATTGGGGGAGAATTATGGATTGAGCCGCCTAGAATCTTTGAACCTAATAGAACTTGGACACGAATTCGATGTTATAATGACAAAGAGAGTGAACACTGTCCCATGAATTGGATCTTTAACCCAAAATTTGGTGGTGTGAATCTAAGTTGCAACCAAACTGGCAGCAAGTAGGTCAGGAAAAAAGCTGGGTAACGCAAAATAAAGGGGGTAAGTGTCAAAATACTCTATATTTACAAGTAACCAGGGAGACTATAGGTAAATATACCTGTACCATGTGGGAAGGGAAAACTTATTTGACTAGTCACTCTTTAGTGGCTTCTCCAGACTCCTTTGAATTTCCTCCTATTCCCTTGTGGATATGGACAGCTTCGGCTATGAGGAGACACTTTCTGCGGAGAGAAAAGAGAGCAACTAGTACTATTATCTGTCTAAAAGGTGGGTGACATCAAAAGGGAGAGTTCCAATACTGGAAAACTACTCAATATGGATGTAATCTGACTCTGGAAGTAACACCAAGGCAAACCCAGAGAGATCCAGCTTGGACTTGTAAAAATCAAAGTAGAGAGTGGATGAGTGGAATTACCCAGATGTGTGAAAATGCAACCAGGGGAGACCCAAGGTGCCATTGGATAGGGAAGGCCTTGTGGTACAGTGGTTGTGGCACAGAAGGGGAAAGCACTGATTATCTCTACTTTCTATGTAACAATACTAGGAGTCAGTATTTACAACCTGAATGGGAAGGGCTGTGTGAAGTATTATGGGAAGAACTTGTTCAGACTCATCAGCCTGTCCATTCCTTATCCCCTCCTGTTAGAAAGATGAGAACTACTGTTACTACAAAACAGACCACAACGAAGTTCGGACCCTGCCAAGAGTGCACAGAATGTATTAAAAAGACTAAGCCAGGGAATATAGTTACTAGTACCTTATTATATCACACTCTAAGACCAGAGTGTAATGCTACTAAAGTGCAACCTTGTGTGTGTAATCAAACTCAATATTTTAGGTGTTATACAGCCCAAGGGATGCAGTGCTATGAACCAAAAGCAGTAGGTCCAATTACTGCTAACATTTATGTATATGGATATAAAGGGGGAGTTACTGGAACAGAAGGGTTATTTGCTATAGCCCAAACTAAGGGAGGATACGTTGCCCACAATACCACAAGAGGAAATACCAAGCTGTCTGTGTGTTTTGACACTTGTAAAGCTATAAGGATAGGACAAGGACATGATAATAGACAAGGAATGAAGTGTGGTAACTTTGAGTGGGAAAAAGATTATATGAGGGAAGAAAAATATTTATTCCAAGTTGCTATGCCCGCTGCGAATACAGGCCAGGTGGCTTTTGCTCCAAGTCACACTTATTGGTATACCACTAAGACCCCTTGGGAATGGAGGAAAGGACCCCAGGGGTTCAACTTGTCTATGGCCTCAGTATCAACAGATTGTAAGCCAGAACAGTGTACACGGATTTGCTTACAAATCAAGGCATCCGAAACCCCCTCTACTAATTTTTATTATTTTGGTATTGGTATAAGTGGAAGAGGAAGAGATCCATATGGGTATATTATAGTAAAAGTGAGTTCAACAAAGTTAACTTCAGAGCCAGTAAAAGTATATTGGGAATATCAGGAAGAGATTGCAAAATTTAATAGTCTCCCTGTTCCACCAAAGGCTAAAAATATGTTTATCGCTTTAGCCCAAGAGGTTGCTCAGAAGTTAATGCTGAAAAATTGCTTCGTGTGTGGGGGAACCAATATGGGAGATGAATGGCCATGGCATGCTAGAGAAGCTAATTATACTGAAATTGAGAAATGGAAAGGAAATTTCACTTACCAGAACACCTATAATGAAACTTGGAGGATGTCCATTAACCTGGTGGGCAATATATGTTACTCGAGGAGTAACCATAGTGGGAGAACTAAACCTATGGGGTTCATGCGCTGTTTGAATACCTGGGAAAACAATACTTGGATATCACAAACGAATCAAAGTGTCCCTAACAACTCTTTATCTTTAATTCCCGAGCTCGCCTTCCTAAAAGATCCTGAAAACGATACCCTCCTCTGGACCACTCCTGATGGGTTCTATTGGATCTGCGGAGCATTTGCATATAATATTCTCCCTGCTGGATGGTTTGGGTCTTGTATTCTGGGTGCTATACAACCCTCTTTCTTCCTCTTGCCATTACAAAGAAGACAATTATTGGGTGTCCCTGCCTATGAACATGTGGGAAACTTGGCAAGGCGGTCTGTGGCTAAAGTGGGAGAAGGGTTAAAAATTGGGAATTGGAAAGATGATGAATGGCCACCCGAACGAATAATTGCTTATTATGATCCAGCTACTTGGGCCCAAGATGGAAGTTGGGGGTATAGGACCCCAATTTATATGTTAAACAGAATTATCCGATTACAAGCAGTAGTAGAAATTATAACCAATAGAACAGCTGAGGCTTTAACTAAGTTGGCTAAAGAAAGTGTTTTGTCCAGAACATATATTATGCAAAACCGCTTGGCTTTAGATTATTTGTTGGCTAAGGAAGGAGGTGTCTGTGGAAAATTTAATTTAACAAATTGCTGTATACAAATTGACGATTCAGGCATGGTAATTAACCAGATAACGAAAGACATGGTTAGAATTGCACATGTACCTGTACAAACTTGGACAGGGATATTGGATGATGAAGGGTTCTTGGGAGGAATATTCAGAAATTGGAAACAGGCTCTGTTTATGGTATGTATTATATTCATTGGAATAATGATGTTACCTTGTCTGATTCCAGTAATAAAGAACCTAGTGAACAGTTCAGTCCACGGTATATTACAAGCCCAACAAAATGCTAAGTCCATAATGGTATTAAAAGAAATTGAGGACCAAATCCAGTTGTTGGAAAATATGAATACTTCACATCCAATGAAAACTACCAAAGAAGAAACTAGTAGGTTAAATGAAATAAAAGAAAATATTAAACTAGTGACCAAATAAGAAATGGGGGAATTGAATGGGAAGGTTCTAGAAAAGTTTAAAATTTTCTATTCAGCAACAGGCTCACTGAGCATGTGCAAGAAAACCTGAGTACGTGCCTGGAACTAAGTAAAGAATGTCCGCATGTAGAGAACAAAAGAATACCCATATATGGTAAGGTAGGAGGTAAGATAGAATAATTGTGTCGTCTGATAGGTTTGTGACCTGCCACGTCAGGAATAGCTGACGTAGGTATAGGAGGAGATAGGGAGGGGTATAACTGCTGTTACGCTTCTGTAGGAGGTGTGGCTTTTCCCTGCAACTCTTGTGAGTGCATGGTTAAGTTTCACCACGCTTTGCAAACCGTTTTCTTTTACTAAACTCAACTTTGATAATAAAAGAAACTTTATTCTGCTACTCCGAACCTCGTCTCTGAATTTCTTTCAAGGAATTCTACAAACATTATGAAGAGTAACCAAGATTCACCTGAATGAGAGACAACTATATTAAAGAGCACAGCTCCTGTCTGTCCTGTAATGTGAGCCACAAAAAGCATAAACTGTGATATTTATCCTTTTCTGAGGCAAGATCCCTTCCATGTTGCTTCAGTCTGATGTCTACATCACAAGCAGTCACTGGAGACGTAGGAAAAGAGGTCTCAGAGACACGGAGGGTGATGATTGCAGTGAGAAGGAGCTTCTGCTCTTGGGACCCTGAACTTCTTCCATGTAAGGAGGGGTAGCTGGAGAAAAGCACCTTAGAGAAAAGTCACAGATAGACCCCTTGGGGCAGTGTTCTCTAGTGGTCTTAGTCCTTCCTGTTAGGACACGTATAGAAAGTCATGCTGGATGGAGATAGTTCAACAACCAGGAAAGTGACTTCTGCTGTCCTTCAATGGGGTCTCTTGCCTCCAGAGGCTGCTAGGGAAGGTCACCCAGAGCTATGGAGTTTGGTGCCACTCTAGGTTGGTGACCCTTAACTCTAGTGCTGCCTGTGCTTTATCTACATGCAAGCACTCAGTATCCTTGAACCCAGCCTAATATTAAGAGTAGGGCCTATCTGGGATTTTCTAATAGAATAGAATAGAATAGAATAGAATAGAATAGGATAGAATAGAATAGAATAGAATAGAGCTGGAAGGGACCTTAGAGGTCTTCTAGTCCAGCCCCCTGCTCAAGCAGGAGAACCTATACCATCTCAGACAAGTGACTGTCTAGCCTCTTCTTAAAAATCTCTAGTGATGGAGCACCCATGATTTCTGGAGGCAAACTGTTCCACAGGTTAATTGTCCTCACTGTAAGGAAGTTTCTCCTTAATTCCAGGTTGCTTCTCTCTTTGATCAGTTTCCAACCATTGTTTCTTGTCCTGCCCTCTGGTGCTTTGGAGAATAACGTGACCCCTCATTTTTAATGAGATCTCCATATATTAATCTTAAATTGGAGCTGATTTTATAATTCCTTATAACTGAAGTGAAATTTTAGTTGCCATCTATTCTAGGAATATCAATTTTTGCATGAGAGCTGACTAAGAGGCAGAAAAGTGACAGCATGTGGATCACATAATTGGCTAAGAGAGAGAAAATTGTAGAGTGGGTTGAAGTTTTTGTTTTAGTTTCCTTGACACTTCCTGTGTTGACTTTCCGTATTGATACATTGAGAGCCATTAAATTTTGAAGTTTCTTGGTTTAAGTAATAGAATTGTGCTGTGAGGTCTGCAGCTGAGATGGTGGCAGCGGTGGTTGGTGTGACCTGGTTTAGAAGAAGAAGTTGGTTTAGGGCAGGGGTAGGCAACCTCATCTCTTTTATGACTCATGGACTTTAACTCCCAGAATGCTGACTCAGGAATTCTGGGAGTTGAAGTTCATGAGTCATAAAAGAGCCGAGGTTGCCTACCCCTGGTTTAGGGGGATATTGTCGCAGTTCCTCTGGTTGTGTAGATGCACTTGGTGTGGTGCAACACCTATGACATTCCTATCTCTGAGGCTTTGCTTGAAACTCCACCCCAGAAGACATCCAAGTGCTTCCTTCAGATGTACAGTTCAGAGTCCCTGTGTTCTGGTTTATCTTGGTCGATTGTTGATGCTTTATGTTTCTCATCTGGAGGGGGAATGTTAATGTGGATAGCTTGGTCTAGAACTGGGGGTTTGTCCAAAAAGTAGTGACCCCACTGCAAAACAATCCCTGGAAGGGCTCACACCCTCTGTCAAGACTTGGTGCAGATAATAAAATGGAAAACAGCCATGAATCAGATTGGTCCCTTAGCCAAAGAAGTCATAAGATCCTCTTGTTCCAAATGGGAAGCTTTCAGCATTCCGCTATGGGAGTGGGAAAACAATCCAAGATAGAAAATGGCAGGAGGGCATCCCTGAGGCTTTGCTGTCCAGACAACTAAGGAGCTGCAGGAAGAGCCCACCTTCTCTCGAAGCTACCTAGAGACCAACTGTCTTTGCCACCTCCAATAACAGGGAAAGGGTGAGAGGTGAATGCCAAACTGGGAAGGAAGGAAAGCTGGAGGTCCATTCCATGGTCTTCCCTCCCTTCCTTAAAAAAAAAAAAAACTAAGGAGAAGGGAGAAAGGAGGACGATCCCTCTTTCTGATACTTTTAGTCATAGCTGGAGATGTATTTGGAATAAACTTTTCTGTGCCTTCAGATGTTTTATGCAAGACATCTATTTGTGTTGATTTTCCATCTAGGGTTTTCATCAGTTCCAAGATCAATTCAAAATGCCTTGAGATTTTTGATAAGGTGACCAAATGAACCAGAGAGGCTTCACTAGTTCCCAGAGTGGTGGATTCAACTGAAAAAGGATCTGTTGCCTGAAATTTGTATTTTTTTAATTGTAGGCCAGTATTTCTGCCCAGACCAAGGGTGAGAAAAACAAATTGTTGGAGGAGTGGGAATGTGTTAGCCAATTAGAAACCTAGAAACAAGGTGTGCTATTGGGATCCTGAAATTCTCACTTCTCAGTTCAGTATATTTTATAAAAACTGCTATGCAATGCAACTGATGTGTGTTTACTTAAGACAATAACACATTCTTAAAGATAGAGAAGATGGATGGATATTCATTAATTATGAATATTCATGCTTACATCATCTATTACCTAGATGATGTTTCCTCCTCCAATTTTTCCTTACCACAAGACCCCTGAGAGGCAGGTGGGTTCAGGTGACTGACTGATTTGGAGTGTCCATGGCCAGAGGAAGCAATCCACATAGGACAAAACCAGTGATGGGATTCAGCAAGTTCGCACTAGTTCGGTAGAACTGGTAGCTAATTTTTTGTTGCCCAGGTCCAGAATGGACTTCTGGAAATGGCATCCACACAGAGAACTGGTTGTTCACATATTTGAATCCCGTCACTGGACAAAACCCACATTAATGAATGGATAATGAGAAAGCTTCACTGATCAGAGACAACTTATTCCTCATAGAAGGGTCCACATGGAGGAGAAACTGCCAATACCTGGTGTGTGGAAAGAGCTTTAGGCTGAGCTGTTCCCCAAGTTCTAACAAAATTCACCCAGGAGAGAAACCCTATAAATGTACAAAGTGTGGAAAGAATTGCTTCTAAAATACGTTCTGTGGGGCAATGTTCCTTTTAACCATATGAAATGTGGAAACGTTGGATTCCAGTTCTAAGGCAGTTGTCAACACTGCTAATACTGAATATTCTTGCTTTGACAATATATGCAGAACTGTCTGGTATTTTTAGAGTTAAATCAGGTGACAGCCAAAGGGGAGGAGAATATAAGGAAAGCCCGGGGAAAAGAAACAGAAGTGAATCTTTGCCCTCCAAGTTAATTGGAGGATGTGAATCATGACCCCAAAATAGGGGAGGGGAAATGCCTGGAATGTTATGTGCAAAGGAAGGGAAATTCAGATCTTAGCATTCCACCATGCCATGCTGACATCTCTGTAACACTAATAAAGGCTTTTTAGGTTAAAAAAAAATGCCTGAAAGTTTTTTGAAGTGTTTTGTTAATCAGATATCAACACTGCAAATATTGTATATTCTTGCTTTTGACAATATGTAGAATTGTCTGGTAATTATGGGGTTAATACAGAGCAGAAGGGGGGTTGGGGTTAAAGCCCGGGAAAGAAAGAGGAAGAAAATATTTGACCTTCACACTAATTGGATAATGTGAGATATGATGGATAATTTAGGGAGGGAACCTGCTGATAATTTAACTGCTCAGAGGAAGAGAATTTAGATCCTAGCATCCCTCCGTTGTGCCTGTGCCAACATTTTGTAACAATAAAAGACTTTTAGGAAAATAAATGCCTGGAAGTTCTTTGGAATGTTTCATTAGCTGGAACCACAACATCAGACACATGACAGCAGTTATTGCTGGGCAAAAATGTGATGCTAGCAGATGATTGGGGTGAAAATATAGATGGGAAGATTGAGGGAGAGAGAGAGAGAAGAAAGGGAAGGTGAGGGATATGGGAGAAGGCAAGGAGTGGGGTAGGGAGGAGAAACTGATCCTTTAAAGATCAAGCCACTCTTATGGCTCCATAAGAGTCAACTTACCAGAAAGCCAATAGAAAGCAAGGTGGAAAGACTTTGGGGATCTTTTGAGAGACTTTGGAATCCTAAATGAAGGGATGAAGCTGGGAAATATGGAAAGTGAGTTATTTTGCTTTGTCTAGAATTGTCTTAGGATTTAGGGGTTTTTAAAATCCTTTTTATCCACGTGTTCTCTTTATGACCTTATTTTTTTTAACAGCTTTAGTAAAGTTCATATTCATTTAATCTGGGAGTTGACCCATGGCCTTCTTGTATCTGCCGTAGCTTGGTTGAGCTATTGACTCCCCAAACCAGACCAGGATACATTTTGTCTTCAATTTATATCAGTCACATTGACTTGAATATTGATATGCCAAAACTGTCAGGAAGTAACAGGCAATAAATAAATGTCTGCTATTGGAAACAGCTCACCAGAAGTCAGATGTCTGTTCAGCACCTCAGCACAGAGATGCTGGAACTGGAGACTATGAGCTAGGAAGCCATGAAGAAGATGGGATTTGATCTGGAGTTGAAATGAAGGGAGATTGCTGAGAAAGAGCACCTCAGAAGAAAGAGAAGGAGCACCAAAACCGGTGAGAGATGTTGAAGTTGCAACACCATGTCATCTTCACTAACTCTCTTCTGCCCAGTAGAACCCATAACTTGGGGGAATTGAAATACCAATTCATAAAGAACCATGAAAGAGATGAGATTCAGACCTCACTAACTATCTTTGAAAATACCTGCCAAGCTTACATCACTATAAAGCCCAGGAATTGACTCATATATCTCTTGTCTTGAAGAGTTGATTAAGCCAGATATTGGTTGACATGTGTGTTGAGGAAAACCAATAGTTTAAAAAACATAATATTTATTCATTTGTTTGTTTACTTATTTATTTATTTACTATTAATGTATTTGATGATTATCTTGAATTCTTATTTAACCAACTTCACATATTTATTTCCTTCAGTTTTAATAAATATAAGTTGTCAAGGAAATCCAAAGGAAGAATATATAACCAATAACAATGGATAATTAGAAGTTACCAGCCTAAGAAACAATTTCACAATCATTCCCCTGCTTTGGCCATTAGATGTTCCTTAGTATTTAGATCTGGTCTTAGGATGATAATGTAGCACTTGGGGAAGAAGATGCAGCTCAATAGTCCAGCACCAGAGGCCAAGATGGAGAAGACCTGCACAGCCACCATGTATTTTCCTTTAGTACTCAGGTAGGTGGGGAGGAAGGAAACCCAGACACTGCAGAAGACCAGCATGCTGAAGGTGATCAGCTTGGCTTCATTGAAAGCTCCAGGAAGATTCCTGGCCAGAAAAGCCACCGTGAAGCAAATGGTAGCAAGGAAGCCCATGTAGCCAAGGACAACATAAAACATGGTGACAGAGCCTTCGTTGCATTGAAGGATAATCTCTTCAGGCTGGGAATGCAGATCAGAGTCAGGAAATGGAGGAGAAACTCCCAACCATATGGCACAGATGAGAATTTGGACAGCAGAACAAGAAAGGATGATGGAGTTGGCCAAGCTCTTCCCCAAACATCTTCTCAATTTATTACCTGGTTTTGAGGCTAGGAATGCCAGCACTACTGTGATTGTTTTGGCCAAAACAGACGACACAGCTACTGAGAAGACAATGCTGAACACTGTTTGTCGGAGAAGGCAGGTGGCTTTCCTTGGTCGGCCAATGAAGAACAAGGAGGATAAGAAGCAAAGCAGAAGGGAGACCAGAAGCATGTAGGAGATATCCCGGTTGTTGGCTTTGACAATAGGAGTTTCAAGGTATTTAATGAATATGATTAAAACAAAGCCTGTGATTAGGAACAAGAGTAGAGCAAAGGAGATAAGGATGATGCTGAGATGTTCTTCATAGAACAGGAAGGTGATTCTTTTGTGGATACACTGGACTCGGTTCTCGGTTGGATATTGATCATCTGGGCACTTGGTGCATTTTGTGGTATCTGAAAAAGAAAGTAATATTTCTTTTATAGTCTTTCAAATTTCAAGAAAAACTTTGGATAAGATGTGATACAGAGAGACAGGAAAGTCTCAGTAAATGGAATATACTTACACTACAACAGCCAAAAAATCCCCAATACATACAACTATTAAAAGAACAACAACAACATACATTTAAAAGAAAATCTGTCTGGTGCTGCAACCTTCCTTCTCTGAGGTAATCCACAAGATTCTTATCCTGCACTGACCTTACCTTATGCCAAATGATTGGGAGAAGTAGCAATTCTCCAGAGGTTTAAGAGCACGGGGCCTATTCAATTTCAAGGGGGAGTGGGTCCAATAAAGCAAGAACTGCACCAGAAAAGCAGGCTTCTGATAATCCATAAAGTGGGAATCCTTTAAGGGAACAGATCATTTGTATGCCAAATATTATGTGCTCTGGTGGGAGAAGCAGATATCCTCAAGGAGAGGAAGCCCTGCAGATACCCTGGTTTTGTCTAATGGAGGGTTTGAAAGTTGAATTTAATTGCACCTGGAAAGAAACTAGGATTCTGCGGAGCCTGCACAGTAGGGGTGTCCTATAGAAGAACACATGGAAACTCAACTCTGTGCATGCCTTTGCATTCTGGACCATTTTATAAATTGCAGGTGAATCCTGAATCCTCTGTTTGGTTTTCATTGTTCCTTTAACCCAACATCTCTCCCTCTATTTTTCCTCCCAGTTAGATATTGCAGCTTATAAGGATATATGGT
The DNA here is from genome assembly GCF_016545835.1 of Crotalus tigris. Classification (NCBI taxonomy): domain Eukaryota; kingdom Metazoa; phylum Chordata; class Lepidosauria; order Squamata; family Viperidae; genus Crotalus; species Crotalus tigris. Next base: position 67,234 of record NW_024100253.1, read on the forward strand.
CTTACTCAAGATTAACTGATTAAATGAATGATTGATAGATGTATCTATCAACCTGTAATGTAAAGTTGGTCTACTCTAGGTAAACAAAACCCATTGATCTAAAATCATTCCTCAAGTTACAAAGAATACAGATATTTCTAAGAAAGATAAATATGAACAGAAACATCCAAACTGGGAAATGAAAGAGATTTCCCATGCAATCCACAACATCTTTCTTTCTACCTCATCGTTCAAGATATTTTTTTTTTATTCTTCCCATTATGGAAGAAATTGGACACCATGGAAATTAAAAACTAAACAATCAAATTTACATGTGTCTTTAACATGCATATTGATCAAAGTTTCCCTACGGTCTCATTCACCTTCCTGAGTGGAGATGGTCCCCTCTGGACAAGGAATGCAGTCGTAGCAGCAAACTTGCTCTCCTTCTCGAGCCTGCTTGACAAATCCAGGAAGGCATTTTTCCACACATTTAGACTGAGGCAGAGACTAAACAGAAAAAGAAGAAATGCCAAAGAAAATATGTCAGGACTCACCACCCATGTAAGATGGAGGTAGACATGAACATCAGCCAAGTCGTCTCTGGAGTTCATGTAGGCAAATATGAAATCTCTGACCACTTCCACATGGTTGCAGGAGAGACAATTGTAGGCAGATGCTTCATTCAGTTCCTCCCTTTTTCTTCTGACTTATCAGATTACAATAAAGTAGTTTCTACTTAACAAAGTCTGGAGGGATGAAATTGAGAAAACGTTTAACCATTAAGTGATAACCAGTGTTTCCCTCCTCATAGTGGAATTAACATGCATTCCTTCATTCTTCATACATGCTTTATTTAAAATATAATATCTAAAATACTAAATTTTAGAGTAAACTTTACTATAAAAGATTTATTAAATTTTCATTTCATTGGATTTATTGAAATAGAATAAAACTGTGATGAAGAAAGAAACTTTTGACCAGTAGGATCTGGAAAGGATTCTTCTGGAGTGCATAAAACATTGCAAAGCTGCTTCCCTTTGAAAGCTGTCCAAAATTATCTCCCAGTTAAGATAAAATGGGAAATCCCCTTACAGATTGTCAACCTTAAAGATATTCTTCATTCATATATACACTTGTTCAGTTCATATGGCTGCCATGCTGGTGAACTAAAACTAAAACTGGGTGACTAGTTTCTAAAACTATAGTGAGGTGAGATGGAGGTGAGGTCATGAGAATGTGTCCCTCAAAAAGGGTGAGTCAGGCATGTTTTGGTGTGGTACATGGGTCATGAGTGTGAGCCCCGTGTTGGAAATGGATATTCAACACAAGGTATCCAATACAAGGTCCTTTTTGTTGAAAGAATACAATTAGGTGACACAATGTGACAGATAAATACACACCCATATTTATTATTAATTTGATTTTTAGCCTCTCAGTGTGTCCTAAGGCACCTAATAATCAAGATAAACAGTTGCATTCAAGAGATTTTCAGATGAAATGCACTTTTACAATCCAATGCCCAAAGAGAGGCAGGTATAAGAATGTTCTCAGCTGATTAGAAACATCCCAGACTATGAACCTGCAATTTCGGGAGACCCTTGACTCCAACCATGACAAATATGAACCTTATTTCCAAATTGGACCAACAAGACCTCCATCCACTCTGGATTTCCTTTCCTCAGATTCAGTCCAAATCTGAACTCAAGGACTGGTCAACAGAATTGCCTTCATTTCGATATTTGAAGACAAAAAACTAGTGAACCTGAAGATATTAACACCAAAATCTCCAGCATATGAGGCCCTGTCTCACCAGTTTTATGGTGGTACTAAACTGTTGAAAAGACACTAAATGGCAATGATTTGTGTCCAAAATAATAATCACCCCATCTTTCATTTTGGATCAGCTTATAACAGGGTTCAGCATGACAGCATCAGAAGGGAAACCTTGGTCAATGGAACTGAAGCATGCTTATCTGCCTAAGAAAATTATAGAAGTTTTACTCCACACATTCAATTCTCAGTGAAGGTTACCCACTTTTTTGACTGGGTTTAGCCCACTTGAAACGGCTTTGGAAAAAAGAGAAAAGACATCAATATTTTCCTCACCTTCTTGAGGAACTTTAAATGTGACAAAGCATCTTGGTTGATTGTAAGTCTTTGTCTTTCAAAACTCCCCAATAGCTTGTCGATGGGATCCTCCTTGGGAAGAACTAACCTACTAGTAATATCCAGATCTGCTGCTATGTCTCTATTCTGATCCAAGTACAGTTTAATCAGGGAAAGATTGTATAATTCCCTCCTCTTTAGAAATGGATGGAACTAGAATGGAAACATCTAGGAATTTAAAAGCAGAAATCTTGGTTTCTTATCTCTTATCACTTTTTACATTTGAATCTTTCTTCTATGGTTGTTTAACTTGCAAATATTATGAGTTGGGAGAACAAGTGTTCCCATTACCTTCAAAACTGAAGTACAAAGATTCAGCAATATTTCAAATCATGTAGTATACTGATACAATGTATATTGACACAATGTAATTGACAAAAGTGGTCAATCATATATAACAATCTATTAAAGGTCACCAATCAAGTAAACAAAATACACAAATAACGAGAGTATTCATGAACTTGGAAACAATAGGGTGATAACCAGAAAGCAAGGATTTGTTAAGAAGAAAGTTGCAAGGCTAATCTTCATTCAGGTAGAGGAGATAGGAAAAATGACCAGATGAAGTAATTCTACTTTATTGTAAGGCTATATTAACAAACTCTTGCAATGTGAAAGTACAAATCTTTCACCATCTCTTTTGACAGTTAAAAAATTTAGGGAGGACTTTTTCTGAGTTTCTTTCTCTGCCTGTTACGCAGCTGTGGGTTCCCCCTCCCAAACCATCTTATCTGATCCTTCCTTGCATCCCTTTCTCTGATCCTCCTTAACAGATTATGTGAATGATGGTGGTATAACTTATTTTTAGGAAAGAATTAACAAGATGCTTCATAATGTGATGAATGGGGATCTAGTCAATTGAGTGCTGGATGGTAGGAGATAATTAAGTGGATATAACTGTCTCAAAAATTGTACTCAAATAAATATTAATATTACTGATAAAATTGGGGAGTTACAAAAAACAATTACCGTAGACCTTGGTCATTATTTCTTTTATATTTTCATTAATAAAGGAAGTAGATAAATCATGATTTTGTGATGGGAAAATTATAACAACACTTGGAGAAAGTTATTTTGGTCTCCTTTAAAAATTCCCAGCTTATCTCAGGTCCCTGTAGATCCCTGTCAGGATGATACCAGGTCCTCTTGCAGGCACCACACTTGGAGAGGACACTGCACAAAATTTCCATCAGCTTTAATCAAGGACAAAGAAGAGGAGGAAGAGATCAAAGGAGCTGCTTCAAGTCTTGAGGAAAGACATCAAGCAGAAGAGCCATGTTGGAATAGAATAGAATAGAATAGAATAGAATAGAATGGAATAGAATAGACCTGGAAGGGACTTTGGAGGTCTTCTAGTCCAGCCCCCTGCTCAAGCAGGAGAACCTATACCATCTCAGACAAGTGACTGTCTAGTCTCTTATTAAAAATCTTCAGTAATGGAGCAACCATGATTTCTGGAGGCAGACTGTTCCAGTGGTTAATTGTCCTCACTGTTAGGAAGTTTCTCCTTCATTCCAGGTTGCTTCTCTCTTTGATCAGTTTCCAACCACTGTTTCTTGTCCTAGTTTACTGGAGCTTCAAATCTGAAAAAGTCTGTGAACTTTTTTCCGAATATATAAAAGATCTTGGTTGTTAAAGGGAGGATGCAGCATTCTTCTGATAAGTAGGAGATGTTTTGCAGAAGCTTAAGATCTTAAACCACCAAGCCTGGAGAGCAGAAAAGACCCTGAAAAGGAATTTAGTTTGAAGGATCCTTGTTGGGACCCCCTACCTTCCACGGCTGCAGCCTCGGAGTCCCCAACCTCTCTTCTCCCTTCTTCCTTCTCCTCTGGGGTTGGGATGCAGCACTTAAGGCGTGGACCAGAATCTTAATGATGCTATAGGTAGCACTATCATTTATGATCTGCATCCTATTCTTTTTCTTTCTGATCTCCACTGGTGCTTTCTGGGTGCATCTTCTCCGGCCTTTGACAGAAAAGGTGTGTTTTGAAAGAGAACAGTGAAAATACTCAGCTTGAAATTGAGGGTCCACAAAGAAATCTGTTTTAAAGGCATTATCGTTTTTCCAACTCTTTTTATACTGAAGGGTAAAGCTCCAAATACTATGGATGTGCTTGAGACACCAATCCTTTTTCATTGAAAATCCTCCAAGCAGTGTCATGATCCAGACTTTCCCTTCAATGGGTCCAGGCAAACCTTCAAGTGCTGAATGGAAGAGAAGAATTCTGTCCAAAAGGGAATCAAATTCTATGAAGTGAACAAAGACGTTGACTTGTCTCCACTTAGAGAGGGCATCCCTGAGGAATGTGGTATGTCCAGTCGTTGAGAATCGTTGTGATATAACAACACAAATTCTATTCTTAACAAGCATAGGAGTAAAAGTCCTCATGAAATTCTCTCCCTTCTCTGTGTCTGGGGCAAAGAGACCAATCAGGGTCCATCCAAAGTGGAGGAGCAGTTGGACAATTGCTGGGTACTGGATCCCTTCTTTGGGGAGCATCGGATGGAAAAAAGGGAATTGACTTTTATCACTCAGAGCCTCTGAAGCAATTCTCTCACTAACCTGAAAAAAGCAATTCTGTGTTATATTTGGGGTCCTACCAAGTCCCAATTTTTAGCTTTTAATAAATCTAATATTTTTCTCATGCACATATTAGAACATTTCCTGTTGATTAGTCATTAGGCTGGCTATGGAATTCTGGGAGTTGAAGTCCACATGCCTTAAAATTGTCAAGGTTGAGAAACACTGCATTAGGCCATATCAAGATACAGAATATAAAACACAGAACATTAACAAGACTCCATGTAAAAACAGAATTTAAAAAAATAAGTACAATAGAATAAGCATAAAGAATGAAAATAGTATTTCTTTATAACCCCAAAATTTACCACAATCAGACCATAATTTTCTTCCAAAAAGGGCTTTATTATATATAATTTTTGAATTCTGATCACAGAGGAAATAGTTTTTTTTAATAGATTGTTTTTCAATAGATTGTTTCTCTAAAGTGCAATCCAAGATGTTGATCTCCTTCTTTCTTAAATAATTATCATTAAAATAATAGATGTATTACATTTTATGTTTCTGGAGCTCCACAAATACAAGTATATTCATTGTAAGGAATTTGGAAGATTTAACTCAATACTAGCAAGGTACATTTGTAGCAACTGATGCCTTTCAGTGTGCCAATCTTACTGAAGATGGCCCTACTTTTCTCTCTTTTGACCATCTTGGATTCTTTGTGTAGCATTTTTTTTAGGTTTTTCTCGAGTGGCAAAAAAGACAGGGAGATGACAGTTCCTAATATAAAATCAAGAATGTTTTAAATGAAATTTGTTTGTTCTAATAGCGTTTGGGGACTTTTATCAGTTTCCCTACCAATAATATTATTAAATTATATGCCCCAATTTCATAAATTGTAAAAATTCCCAATTCTGCTCTGAGGGCAGCAGCTGAAGTCCTTTTATCCACCCTCAAGATACTTCTCAGATGATGTCATCGGATTTGTTCTAGTAGTGATATAAATTAAATCCCAAAGCTCAGCTCAATATAAGTGCGTAATGGAAATGTTGGTATTTTGTATTTAATAATTCAGTCTAAGGAAGTCACACACCTATAATTTTTTTTAAAAAAGAAATTAACAGTGCATTCACTTGTGCCTTCCAAATGAGCTCCTTTGATGTTGAGGGAGCCCAGATCCAGTCTCAGAGAAAAGTTCCCCCAGGTGAGGAAAGGTGTGAACTTGCTCTGTTGCCTCCTCATCGATTAGCCCTATAGGGCAATGCTGTCATTTTCCAAAGACCATAATTTTTGACTTTGACTTATCCATAATTATTATGAGAATAGGATCCAAGTCCTCTTAACAGCACATGCAACCCACATGTCATATTGGCAACACCTTTGCCTTACCTTTAGTTACATATCAATCCTACTGCTCATGGCTCCATTGACCCCCAAACACACTCTCAAACAAATAAACAAAAATGGGATGGAAGGGACCATGGAGGTTTTCTAGTCCAACCCCGTGCCCATAGCAAGAGATCCTATACCAATCTAGACAAAAGGAATGTCCAGCCTCTTTTTAAAAATCTCCAGTAATGGAGCACCCACAACTTCATGAGGCAAGCTGTTCCACTGATTAATTGTTCTCACTGTCAAGGCTTGTAGAAAGGACTTTGAGCAGAGTCAACATCCTGAGCTCCATTTGAAGGGCGGTCAGTTTCTTCCATAAAATTTCTTTGCTTACTGTGTCAAATGCACAAAGGCAGCAAACCATTATTTCCTCTGATTGATATTTTTATAGTTAGATGGTTCAAGACAAAAGAATTGTCAAGAGTGGATCACATCTGCTGGTTCTTCTACAAGGAATGCACTTTTCATCCACTTACTATCAGTTCTTTTCAAGTGGACATTTGCAAATAGTGTAGTCACAATATCTGTTAGAGAAATGGATCTGGAATTGCTAGGATCATTTTTAGTCCCTTTTTTTATGTATAGGAATTACAATTGCCATCTTTGACCCAAATGGGTATGGTGGATATTATTTATATGTGCAAATGTATCTGTCAATATTTCTTGAATTGTTCAGCAGCTTGAAATTCCTCTCCAGAGGCCATATTGCTCTTCAGACATTTTATGATGAATTGGATCATGAGAATTTTAGGGCAAAAAATAGTTGATATGTTGCCTAACACAGGGCTTTTCAACCTTTTCACCCATTGTACCACTTTTAGGATAAGGCAATATCCTAGCAAGGTGTCAAAAACTTGATGACCAAAAAAAGAGGAAAAATGACAAAGTACAGGTAGTCCTCGGATGACAACAATTCGCTTAGTGACTGTTCGAAGTTACAATGGCCCTGAAAAAAGTGACTTATGACCATTTTTCACACATATGACTGTTGCAGCATCCCCAGGGTTATGTAATTTACATTTGGATGCCTAGCAACCGATTCATACTTATGATGGTCACAGTGTCCCAGGGTCATGTGATCACCTTTTGCAAATTTTTGACAAGTGAAGTCAATGGCCAGGGGATCATGGCCAGCTCATCACTCAGGTTGTGGGATGCCTGTGGGGGGTGCGGATGGGGATGTGGAGGGGGATGCATGGGTCTCTATTGGAGAGGGGTGGGACAGGCATGGGCGCTTTCTTTCCCTCACTCAATCCCTCCCATTGTCCCCTCCTTCCTTCTTTTCTTCCTTTCTTCCTTCCCTCCCTCCCTTCCATTGTCCCTCCTTCCCTCCCTCTCATTGTCCCTTCCTTCCTTCCTTCCTTCCTTCCTTCCTTCCTTCCTTCCTTCCTTCCTTCCTTCCTTCCTTCCCTCCCTCTCATTGTCCCTTCCTTCCTTCCCTCCCTCTTTGTCCCTTCCTTTTCCCCCTTCATTCCCAGGAAGGGACAAGGGGAGGGGGAAAAGTTGCCAGCCCAGCTGTCAGCTGTGCTTCCGGTGGCCATGGCTTGAAAAGCCTGGTTTTGGCAGGCAGAAGCGCATTTTCCTCACTGTGCGGAGTGGCTGGGTGAGGCAAACCAGCAACATCCTGAACCTGCCTGTGTGCACGCAGAGGCAGAGGAGAGCTCCTGCCCAGCTCACTTGCTCGCACTTCACCAGAAAACATGCTGCTTGCTAATTTAGCAGAAGCACCAGGATCAGCGCCAGGCTCCAACTGATCCGTGCTTCTGCTAAATTAGCAAGCCTCATGTTTTCTGGTGAAGCATGAACAAGTGAGTTGGGCAGGAGCCCAAGAGAGCAGCTACTGCTGATCTGCGCTTCTGGGTGTCTCTGCAGAAGCGTGGCTCAGTTGTAGCTGCAGACGCCAATCCTGGGCTCCTACCCAGCTCACTTGCTTGCGCATTGGGAAAACATGCTGCTTGCTAAGTGAAGCCCCAGGATCAGCGCCGGGCTACAACTGATCCACACTTCTGGGCGGCTGGGCAGGAATCGTTCGCTTGCTGGCCCTTCCCCCCAAAACACGCCACTTGCTCACTCACCTTTCATCGCTCGCTGTTCCTCTGAAAACAGGCCGCTCGCTCTGTCTCTCCTCACTGCTTCAGTAAGAAAAGGCTCTTCTCTTCTCACTGCCCTCTTCCTCCTTTTCTCTTCCGGGTGCACCAGAAGCTCCAATTACTATGTCACCACATGACAAATCCTAGGGATTCTGCCAAGCTCTGCAGCTCCAGCTGATCTCCTCCAGGTCTGTGCAGCTCTGCTTTAACTGGATCCCTCCCCCACTCCAATTAGCTAGGGCTCGCATACCACCAGCCAGGTGCTAAAGTACCACTGATGGTACTTGTACCACGGGTTGAAAAGCCCTGCCCTAACATATTTGTAGATTTTTAATAAAATGGTTGGTTAATGTTAGTGGCCTGTAAAGCTTCATAATACATATATGTTTTATCATCAGTAGGAAACGTAATCCCGTAGGACTCTGTTTAAAAATCTGAGATTTGTTCATGATTGAGGATATCATTATTTTGGTTAAGACCATATAAAAAATGTGAGATTTCCATCAGTACTGCACATTCCTATTGTACAGAAGATCCTTTGACTGGACACAGAGCCTCTCCCTCACAAGTCTGTGAAGCAGAAGCACAAGCAGAAGCCTCTAAGCAGTTGGAATGATGTCATGAAAAGACAGGTCTCTTTTGATCCTTGCTTCCTCCCGACTGTATACCCCAATCCTTATTTATAATACTTAATAATGCCATGGTGAAAAGATTATTTGTAGCAGAACCAGTTCTTAAACACCCTGATGAACCTTTCATCATCCAAGCTGATGCTAGTGATGTTGCGGGGAGCACAATCCTCCAACAAAAAAACCTCAGGGGGGATCTGCAGCCCTGCGCCTACACTTCACGAAAGCTTTTGGGAAAAGAGAGGAGATGGGCTGTTTGGGAGAAAGAGGCTTTTGTAGTGAGATTTGCGTTATTAACTTGGCGCCATTTCTTGGAAGGGAGTAAAGTGCCTTTCAAAGTATAGACTCATCATTATTATTATTCAAAATAATCTTTTTTTTTTTTTTTTTTTTTTTTATTTAAATTTTTAAAAAGTTTTACAAATAAAAATCCACCCCCCCCTCCCCAACCACCCCACCCCCCCCCGACTTCCCAGAACTGAATATAGGATTATTTAACAAATATTTTAAAAATAACATTTGCAATTTATAAAATAATTAATAATAATAATAAAAATCACAATAATAATATATATAATAATAATATAGATAACATAAACTTTAAAATGAATAATATATACTAAAAAAGAAAAAAAAAATAAAAAGAGAAAAGAGAGAGAGAAAGAAGAAAGAAGAAAGTAGACGAAGAATAAAGCATATATATATATAAAAAAAAAAAATATATGAATAATAATACATAAAAAATGTATATATATAAAAAAGAAAAAGAAGAAAGAAAGAAAGAAAAAACAATCATTACAAATTATAAAAAGGCTAAATAATATTTTTCCATATCCAAATTATGTTGTATAAAATTTATCCATTTTTCCCATACCGCAAAAAATTTTCCTTGAGATTGCTCCTTTAAGAAAGCCGAAATCTTTGCCATTTCTGCCAAATACGAAACTTTATGAAACCATTCTTGTAAAGTAGGCAAAGATTCCTTCTTCCAATATTGTCCTATTAACAACCTAGCGGCTGTAATCAAATTTAACATCAATATAACCTCCTTAGCATCACAGTCAATAACAATACCTAGTAAAAATAATTGCGGAGTAAATTTTACCCTCCTTTTAAAAATTCTTTGAATATTCCACCATATCTTAATCCAAAAAGCTTTTATATGCTTACACGTCCACCAAATATGGTAATAGGTAGCATCCAAATATCCACATCTCCAGCATTTCGGCTGTAGATTAGGGTACATAATGGACATTTTCTTTGGGTCAAGGTGCCATCTATAAAACATCTTATAAAAATTCTCTCTTAAATTTTGCGCTTGTGTGAATTTAACATTTCTTATCCAAATAAGTTCCCAAGTATCCATTGAAATCGTTTCACCAATATTCTGTGACCCATTTAATCATACAATCTTTAACTAGTTCAAGTTCTGAATCTAATTCCACTAAAACCCCATAAACTCTCTTAATATGGGTTGGCCTTTGATCTCTTACTTGTTTTAAAAAAATTTCATCTTCTCTAAGCCAGCCCATTTTACAATCCATCTTCCATCTATCCACTATTTGTCTATATTGGAACCATGAATAAGTTAAGTTTTCATGTGTTAATTCTTCCAAAGATTTTAACTGCCAGTCTTGGCCATCCCATCTTAATAACTGTACGTAAGAGACCTTGTCCATATTTACCCCTTTCCTTATACCTTCTATGGCATGCCGAGGTATAGCCCATAATGGTATTTTGAAGTCACTTTTATAATACTTTCTCCACACTCTTAGCAAAGAGTTTCTTATAATATGAGACTTAAAAACCCAATCCACTTTTTTATTAAATATTAAATAGGCATGCCATCCAAAAAATAGGTCCCAGCCTTCCAAATGAAGTATTTCTGTATTTGTTAAATTCACCCAGTCGCTAATCAATGTCAATACTACAGCATCATAATACAATTTCATATTTGGTACCTTGAGTCCACCTCTCTCACGAAAATCTTGCATTATTTTAAGTTTCACCCTTGGTTTTTTCCCTGCCCAAACAAATTTATTAATACCTTTTTGCCATTCATCTAAATTACATTCGTTCTTTAAGATAGGTAACATTTGAAACAAAAAAATAAACTTTGGCAGGACATTCATTTTAATAACTGCAATTCTGCCCATAAGGGATAACTGTAAATTATTCCAGTTTTTTAAATCCTTCTGTACCTCCATCCACAGCTTTTCATAATTATTTTTATACAATTTTACATTAGAAGCAGATAATGTAACCCCCAAATATTTTACCTTATCAACAATTTCAAAGTCTGTTAAGTTAACTAGAGCCTGTTTATCACCATTAGTCATGTTTTTAGCTAATATTTTGGTCTTATTATTATTAATTTTAAAGCCAGAAACACGTCCATATTGTTGAATCAATTGTAATAATTTCACCACCGAAGAAACAGGTTGAGACAAAGTAACAACCAAGTCATCTGCAAAGGCTCTTAATTTATATTCTTTTTTATTAATTTCTATTCCTTTTATTTCTTGAGACTCCCGAATTTTAATCAACAAAATTTCCAGTGTTAAAACAAACAATAACGGAGACAACGGGCATCCCTGTCTTGTTCCTTTTTCTATTACAAAAGCCTCTGACAAACCCCCATTTACAATAATTTGAGCAGTCTGTTTTTGATATATATTGGATAATACTTGTAATATATTTTGTCCAAAATTCATCTCCTTGATTAAACACAACATAAACTGCCAATTCACTTGATCAAAGGCTTTTTCAGCATCCAAAAATATCAGGCCTGCAGAGACTTGGTTATTCTTTTCTAAATACTCTAATAAATTAATAATTTGTCTAACGTTATTCTTCATATACCTTCCAGTTATAAAACCCGATTGATCCCTATGTATAAACTGCTGCAAGATCCCCATAAGCCTGTTAGCTAAAATTTTTGCAAAAATTTTATAATCCACATTTAAAAGAGATATAGGCCTATAATTTTTAGGCAAAGTAAGATCTTGACTATCTTTTGGAATCAATGATATAAATGCATTACGCCAGGATGGAGGGATCTCTAACCCCTGTAATAAATTATTAAACAGTTCACACAACGGTTGAGTCATCTCTTCTACTAAAGCTTTATAATAAATAGATGTCAACCCATCCGTACCCGGCGCTTTGCCCAATTTCAATTGTTTAATAGCTGTAACAATTTCTTCCTTAGTAATTAAACCGTTAATCTTTTTTTCCTGATCTTCTGTTAATTTAGGAAAGTTAACTTTGCCTAAATAATTATTTATATCTGTAATTTGAATATTAGTACCCTTATATAATTTTTGATAGTATTCTAAAAAAGATTTCTTAATCAATTCTTTCTGATAAACCAATTTACCATTATAATTTATTTTATCTATATTCCTCTGTTTCTGTTTTTTTCTTAACTGATAAGCCAACCATCTCCCTGGTTTATTAGCATTACAAAATGTATTTTGTTTCATAAATAGCAAATTAGTTGCAGCTTGATCAGCCATCAGCATGTTAAATTGTGTTTTTAGCAATTTTAAAGCTCCTTTAACCTTTTCATCTAAGGGATTTGAAATTAAAAGTTTCTCTTTTAATTTAATCTCCTCTTCCAAGTCTTTCCGTTTCTGAGTCTGTTTCTGTCTATGCAAATTATTCATTTTTATCAAAATACCACGCATAAAAGCTTTACTTGCATCCCAGACCATTGACATTGATGTTCCCTTGTTCATATTTAAAGTAAAATATTCCTTTAAACATTCCTTTAATTTATGAACATTTTTTTCTTGTTTAAATAAATTCTCATTCACCCTCCAGGATCTCCTATCTTCCTTCTCTACAAACAGTTCCATCCAAACTGGACTATGATCGGACAATGTCCTAGGAAAAATTTTACATTCTTCACCCTGTTGTATAAATCTGTTGTGATCAAAAAGAAATCAATTCTTGAGAAAGATTGGTGTCTATCTGAGAAAAACGTAAAATCCTTTTCTTCTTGATTACGTTCACGCCAATAGTCTCTCAATTCCCAATCTTCTTTCATATCAAAAAAGGCTTTAGGTAATTTAGCCTGTTTAAAAAAGGTAGAAGAGCCTTTTTTGTCCATTTGTATATCTAAGACACCATTCCAGTCTCCCATTAAAATCACAGATCTATAGTCCAACAAAGTTATTTTCTGATGTAGTAACCTATAAAATTGCTCCTGTTGCTGGTTTGGTGCATACAACCCCACAATAAGAATTTTCTTGCCATATAAACCAAGTTCAAGCATAACATATCTTCCATAAGGATCTGATTCTAACAAGGTAGCAGATAAATTCTGTTTAACATAGATTACCACACCCCCTTTCTTCCCAGGGGCGGGAGATACAAAATGAGATCCCAAGCGAGGATTATTTAAATATTTTTGATCTTTAGCTGTAATATGAGTTTCTTGCAAGCAAATAATATCATTGTTATGTTGTTTCAAATAGTGGTAAATTTTTTTTCTCTTTTGAGGAATGTTTAATCCATTAACATTCCAGGACAGGAGCTTTGCCATCTCCCTTGGCCTTCAGCCTGGAGAAGATCCGCTCAAATTCTGCTGCTGATGAATATGTAGCAGAGCTTTTGGGTCTTGCTCCTCCCACCGGCACTGAAGCAATTTGCTGAGTAGATTCTTCAATTTCTTTTTCTTTTTCTTTTTTCTGTTGTTCTTTTTCTTTACATTTATGTGCTGCACGGGTCATTCTCTGTTCTTTAACCTCTGGTTGAGACATCCATACCACCTGTCCAGCAGTCATCATCCCTGTACCTTCAGATTTCTGTTCCATCTCTTTATCACTCAAGACTTTATGCATCATGGGCAAAGGAGAGCCTGCTCCCAGGACCGTTTTATAAAATTCCTTAGCTTTAGCAACTGTATTAAGTCTATAACGTGTCCCCGCATGGCTCAAAACAATGCCCATCGGAATCTCCCATCTAAATGGCATTTGTCTTGCTTTAAGTTCATTTACTAAAAAAGCAAAATCTTTTCTGCTTCTTAAAATTTTAGGTGGAATTTCCTTTAAAATAATAATATCTTGGGCAGCAATCTGAAATCTTTTATTATAAAAAGTTTGTAGAATCTGATTTCGCAAAGACTTCTTAGCAAAATATATCACCACATCTCTAGGCAAATTCCTCTGTTTTGCAATCCAAGAATTAACTCTATAAATTCTTTCCACATCCCCACGTAACTCTTCTTTATCAATATTCAAAATAACAGCCAAGTCATTAATCACCATTTCCATCAAATCTTGAGTTTTATCTTCTTTCAGACCCCTTATTCTCAAAGCATATTCCATCTGTCTATACTGGAACATAAGAATATCATCTTGTGAAGTCTCCACTTTTTTCTCCATATCTTGAAATTTATAATCCAAAAGTTCAACTGTTTCTTCAATTTCCTCTACTCTGGAGTCCAGCTTCACAACCACTGAGGCCATTCCAGATAGAGCTAGAAGTATATCATCCCTCAAAATAGCATTATTCTGTTCTAAAAGCTCCTTCATTTCTTTCTTCATTTCCTCCTTAGTTTCAGATTTATTCTGGTCCAAAAGTTGTTTCATTTCCTCCCTAAACTGTGAGACAGCACTTACCATTATTTCTTTAATGTCTTGTGCTGATGTACCAGATGGGGGAGGTGAAGGTGGAGTGGATTTAGGTTGCTGCACTGAGGGTATTATTTTAAGTTGTTGTTGCACAGTAGAAGTAGCAGGAGAAGAAGTTACTTTAGAAGCTGCAGTAGCTGGTTGTCGTTTTGAAGCCATTTTAATTTATCTTCCTTTCTTCTTAAAAATACCGATAAAAATAAGTAATCCAAAAAAAAAATTAAAAATAAGATAAAATAGAATAAAATAAGATCAATCTAAAAGTCCCCAAGAATAAAAAAGTAAAAAAAGTAAAAAAAAAGCAGTATTAAACAACAATTCAGCCGATCCGTCTTTTAAAGAAAAAAAAAACTTTCAAAACGCCATTTTACTTTCACTCTCACTTTTCCGCCCGAAAAAAAAAGAGAAAGCTTAAAAAAATAAAAAAAAAAATCAGCATATACTAAATAAACTAAATAAACTAAAAAAAAATAAAATGAAGCTAAACTATAAATAAAATCCTTTAAACAGTTCTGTCCGGTTTAAGATTACTCACGGTTTCTTTAAGTACGGAGATGGTAGCGGCGTCTCGCTTTGTTTCCGAAGAAACAAAGACAGCTGAGAGGCGGAGAAGGCAATGAACTCCGAGGGAACCCTCTTTCTACCCCCCTAAAAATAAAAATCCAGGGAGAGTTAAGAGGTTCTACCTCTATTCATGCGATCTCTACCCCTTCCCTTCGCCCGGGAAGGGGATTGCGAGCCGCGGGCCAGCTGGTAAACGCTGTGCTCCGCGGATCTGACACCTTCTCAGGAGGACGGCTACAAAGTAGCCGCCATCTCCACCGCTTTAACCACCGGAAGTCATTATTCAAAATAATCTTGAATTCCATAGAGAAGACATGGTTGGATCTATCGCTTACACACCAACACATCAGTCACTTTACAGAAAAGGAAGGACAAACACAAACCTGGGGGACTTTGTAGGTGCCTCCTAATGTTGACATCTGGATGGAGCTCTCTCTGTCAGCTGCATCAACAAGAGCTAAAAGCTTCTCCTTCCTTCCACAGCTGTAGTTGGGAACATTGGCTTCTCCAGTAGATAGCATGTCCAGTAAGGCATCTGAAGTGCCGAGGGTGTTATCATAGTTGTCATGGATGTTGTAGCCAAGTGTGAGATTGTGCAGGAGCTGGAGATTCTCCTTTAGCAGTTCAATATTGAAAACCATAGGTAGTAATATTAGCTTTCCATAGGATAAACTAGTGTAAAACCATGATCATATCAATATTAGTATCATCGAGCAACATCAACAACAATACTTTTTCTCCATTTAATCATCTTTTTTCTCTACAAACCAGCTGAAACATAAGCCAATACTGATCCAAAACTAGAGGCAAATGATAGTCACCCATCACCTTTTAATAATGTTAGTGTTGAGGATGGGGATAGTCTTCAAAAAGAAACATACAATTATTTTGTACTAATATTCATAGCCCAGAATAATTGTCATTAAAGAAGAACCACCATTAAAGGAAGAAGATTTTTGATGTGACCCAGAGAAGCTGTTCTAAAAACAAGTCATCTTCTATTCCTCTAAAAATCAGACACTGCATATCAATCAGATATAAAAATATGGAACCATTTCAATTATTACTTTCAACCAAAGTCAGTATTCCAGTCATGAATTTAGGATTGAACAGAAAGAGGAAAATAATGTGGACTTCTTTCAGGTTTCATTTGCCTCATGTTTCTACTCTCAGAAAATAAGGCAAAAGAGAGAGGCTGTGTTAATCACAAAGATTCAAAAAAATTGTCAGATCCTTCAATATAAGAGTAAGTAAAACAAGAAGAAAAAAAGAAAAGCGTTAGAACTGCAAATAGAGGGAATGAAACTCCATCGCATGACTTACAGCCGAATCTGACTACAAGGAGCCATGTTGAAAGGGAATGTTGCAGGTGTTATTGCTGATGCAGAGATGACTATACCAATGAGAAGATCTCCTGGCCTGTAATAGCTCCATGGCTTTTCTCCATCCTGGTGGTCCAAATTCAGTGGGCATTTCATTCTCAGCTTTCCAGAGAGTGGCTGGGACATCAGCAGCATCAGAAGCAGAAGCAGGAGGTCCATAATTCATGGGGTGGAATCAATCTCCTTCCTATTTCTAAAGAAGAATTACAAGAATTCAAAGCACTCTGACAGGGTGGAATATCCAGTAACTTTCCTGATTCAACAGATAAACCAAGATTCACCTGAAAGACAGATTCAAGAGCACAGTTCCTGTCTGTCCTGTAATGTGAACCACAAAAAGCATAGCCTGTGATATTTATCCTTTTCTGATGCAAGATACCTTCCATGTTGATCCAGTCTGATGTTTACATCAAAGGCAGTCACTGGAGACATAAGAAAAGAGGTCTCAGAGACAGGGATGGTGATGATTGCAGTGAGAAGGAGCTTCTGCTCTTGGGACCACAAACTTCTTCCATGTAAGGAGGAGTAGCTGGAGAAAAGCACCTTAGAGAAAAGTCACAGATAGACCCCTTGGGGCAGTGTTCTGTAGTGGTCTTAGTCCTTCCTGTTAGGACATGTCCAGAAAGTCATGCTGGATGGAGATAGTTCAACAGCCAGGAAAGTAACTTCTGCTGTCTTTCAATGGGGCTTCTTGCCTCCAGAGGCTGCTAGGGAAGGTCACCCAGAGTTATGGACTTTGGTGCCACTCTTGGTTGGTGACACTTAACTCTAGTGCTGCCTGTGCTTTAGCTCCATGGAAGCACTCAGTATCCTTGAACCCAGCCTAATGTTAAGAGTTTGGGATTTTCTTTTCAATGAGATCTCCACGTATCAATCCTAATTTGGAGCTGATTTTATAATTCCTTGTAACTGAAGTGAAATTTCATTTGCCATCTGTTCTAGAAACATCACTTTTTGCATGAGAGCTGGCTAAGAGGCAGGAAAGTGACAGCCTGGGATAGCGCCATGGGCGCACAGAGAGAAAATTGTAGAGTGGGTAGAAGTTTTAGTTTCCTTGATTCTTTCTGTGTTGTTTTTCCATACTGATCCAATGAGAACCATTAAATTTTGCTATTTCTTGGTTTAAATAAAACAATTGTGCTGTTAGGCCTGCAGTTGAGATGGTGGCAGCACCCGCAGTGCACTGGATGGTGTGAGCTGATTTCTTGCCGCAACCACCCGGAAGTTGGTTTATATGGACCTGGTGGCAGTTCCTCTGGTTGTGTAGATGCACTCGGTGTTTTGCGACTCCTGTGACATTCCCATCTCTGAGGCTTTGTTTGTCCTCCCTAGAAGACTTCCATGTGCTTATAGCTTGAAGTCCCTGTGTTCTGCTTTATCTTGGTCGATTTTTGATAGATTATGTTTCTTATCTGGAGGGGGGATGTTAATATGGACAGCTTGGCCTAGAAGGGAGAACTGGAGGTTTGACTGATAGGGGGAGCTGATGGGATGGGGAGGTCCATCCTTACCATGAGGAGCATAGAATGACCAATATCCCAGGTCCATCATTTGAAAATTGTCCCACTGTATTGTCCTCAGTTTCCACTCTCAGTGCCTGCCTACCTGATCTTTGATGGCTCCAGGTACTGGCTGTTCTTTCTGAATGCCAAGTGGATGTGTAACATGGCTTCTCTTGTCCATGATGTTACCTGCCATCTCGCCCCAAACCCTCGTTGTGCCCAGAGGGGAGGGAGCATGCCGTGTCCGGTTTCCCAAACCTAGCAAGGGCCAGGAGAGCTTTGCAGTCTCCCAACAGCCTGAGGATCAGGGTGGGAAGCTTCAAAAGCAGCCGCCATTTCTACAAGGATTTGTCGGAGTATTCAAAATGGTGGCCACTTCCGGCAGTCATGGGGATTAGGTCCAAGCACTGCAGGGTCCCGTTGAGGGAGAGATCGGAGGGGGAGAGATGGAGGGCACTGCAGCATCCCTATGGTCAGCCCAAATTATGGAGTATCAACATTTACATTCCTTGAGACACATTAAATTAAAATACATTGAATGACATTCCTGAAAAATGAATTCAGAAGAGGGACAATTTCTATAGGAAAGGAATCCCATTCATAAGAAAAGGTCTCAAATAATGTTTGGCTCAGGACAACAAGTGTTAGACTGACACCCACAGAGCTACCACAATTTGTGTAGTAGAATCATAATTGCTAACCACCCTGGCTGGGGTGCCTAGTGGTGCCCTTCTTGCTATTCTGTGGGACCCTCCATGGCTCCAGCTTCCAGCCAGAGGGAGGGTTGTTACTAATCTACATCTGCAAGGCCCCAAGAGCCCCAATCCTTCCATAGCATGAAGGGACTGGACAGCCATTTGTCTGAAAGGGCCTAGGGTCTCCTGCCTGAGCAGGGGGTTAGACTAGAAGACCTCCAGGGTCCCTCCCAACTCGGTTATTCTGTTATTCTCTCCACAGTGGCTGGGGAGACATTTTCCTTTCACACAAGGAAAGCTTCCACATTTCTTCAAAAATGAATGGTAAAATATAAGTGCTTTCAACTAATAGCAACATTAATCTTAATACAAAGTGTTTTCTGTTTCAGCTCCCTAATTTCTATAAGCTCTTATTCCACACTGTTTCCTTTAATGTCAGGGGTTTGTCTCAGGGGCTGCCCCAAAGAAGAGGGGGTCAAGCTATTCTCCCAAGAACCTGGAAGGACAAGAAGCAACGGATGGAGATGAACCAAGGAGAGAAACAACCTGGAACTAAGGAGAAATTTCCTGTTACAACAATTAACCAGTGGAACAACCTGCCTCCAGAAGTGGTGAATGCTCCAACAGTGGAAGTTTTAAGAAGAGACTGGACAGCCATTTGTCTGAAAGAGTATAGAGTCTCCTGCCTGAGAAAGGGCTGGACTAGATGACCTCCAAGGTCCCTTTCAGCTTTCTTTTATTCTATCCAATTTCACTGCATCTTCCTCCCTTTTGTCTGTTTTTAGTTTCCATGTCATATTTTCCTTGTGTTAAAGTCTTGAATTTTTCGTTCATTTTAAATATAGTGATATAGATATATAGATATAGATAGATATAGAGATAGAGATAAGAGATAGAGATATAGAGATAGAGATGATATAGATATATAGATCTAGATATATAGAGATAGAGATAGAGATGATATAGTTATAGATATATAGATCTAGATATATAGAGATACAGATACAGATACATATATAGATAGAGATATAGAGATATTGAGATAGAGATAGATATAGAGATAGAGATGATATAGATATATAGATATAGATATATAGAGATACAGATACAGATACAGATATATATAGATAGAGATAGATAGAGATAGAGATATAGAGATATAGATATATATTTAAATACTCTTTCATTTTCTCCGACTCTGGGCTGCATCTGATCAGAGTTTCCTAAAAGAGAAGATTTCGCCTTCAACTCCTCCACTTCTGAGCCAAGGTAAAAGCCCCGCCCCCCTCTCTCCCTAGTGGCTGCCTCTAGTCCTGGCCTGCCCCTGTCGTCGTGGCAACCCAGCAGCAGCCAATCAGGCAGGAGGGAAGAGACAAGGGTTGCCTGGGAGCTCAGCCACCAATCAGACTCCTGGAGAAGAGGCCGAAGGAGCAAAGACAAAGGGGGGGGGAGAGGAAAATGTCCAATAAGGAGAGAGAATTAGAGAGTTTTTCCTGTGATGAGAAAGAGGCAGAAACTGCCAGAGATGCAGAGGGAGGGGAGGCCGGAGTCCTGGAAGGGACTTTCCCCCCCCCCAGAAATCCCTGCAATGGAGGGCTTCTCCTCCGGGGGGGCTTGGGCAAGGGGGGGGGGCTGCCCAGGAGAGCCCAGCCGGAGGGACTTTGGGGGCCAGGAGGGACCCCCAGGATGCCCCTTCCTCAGAGACCCAGAGGGCCCCTTCAGGGAGACCCCCCCGGCCTTTCCCTCCCCAGCAAAGCCGGATCCCCCTTGGGAGACCCAGGCCCTGCATGGCTTCTCCCCCCCAGGAGCCTTTCCTGGAAAGACACGAAGGGGAACCGGAGCCTCACAAACCCCCCTTGGCTGCCTCTCCCCCTGAAATGCAACTCCAAAGCCCATCATCCCCACTAGTCTCTTCCCAGAATGGGGGGAGTGAAGGGTTCCCCCAGTTCCCCTCCTCCTTCCTGAGCCTTTTCTATGGGCAACGTGACACGTCTGGGCTTTGCTTTCCCCCCTCAGGGCCCCATGTGTGGAAGGGAGTGGCAGTGGAACATGGGTCCTTCCCCTCCCTCTCTTCCTTACGTGGGCTGAAAGGCATCCTTTATTTCTCTCATTTATCTCTCTCTCATTCTCTGTACATGGGTGTGATTTTTTTTAATTATGTCATGTCCTGATGACTAGTTTTTAACTAGCAGATTTTTATTTATTTATTTTATCCTGGTCTCACTATTGCATCAGTCTTTTTCTATTGCTGCCCTTCCACATTAACTTTCAAAATAAAGTAAACTTTGGTTTTAACTCAGTAGGAAGCTATTCCAGTTCTGTGACATGTTCAGGCATTAAGTCGTCCCCGGGGTTTTCTCTTTAACCGCTGTGCCCACAAATATCCGATTTCTTTTTCTTCAGCCACAGGTGCCGTGTATTCCCTCTGGGGCCAATTTCAAGCATGGAGCTTCCCAACCTCTCAATTCTTGCTGAGAGATTTAATTCTAGCTCTGCCCTATCATTTTGAATCCTCTGGGGATTATTGCCCTTCCATTCCTCTCCAGAGAAGGGCCCAACAAACTCTGAGTCCCAGAACTAGTTGAATTAGCTGGGATTTCTGGTGAGAGGAGAATTGTTATTATTATTATTACCCTCAAAGTTTCCGCTCTGCTCTTTGGCCGAATCCTCCAGGGAGACTTTGGGCAGAGACAGATGGAACCAGCTGCAGTTCTCTGCTTCTCTCTCTGACCCGGGAGGCCCAAAATGGAAATCTTTCCTGGGGGAGAACTTGGCTTTAGGCAAAAAGCCCCACTGGGAGATTTCAGACTTGGGACTTCCCTCCCCACTCAGGATCAGGGCTGTCTGTCTTCCTTCACACCAAAGTGGGCCACCCTGGGGAAAACAAGAGCTGAATGCCAATGCAGCCATGTTGCTGCCTGCTGGGGTCACCCCCCCAAAACAAGACCCCCCCTTTTCCATCTCCTTTCCCCAAATGGGAGCTCTTTCTTCAGCCTCTCCTTGACTCCCTTGTGCCCCCACCAAGCCCCTCTTTAATGTGTAGAAGAGTTGGGGGTCCTGCGTCCTTCCAGATGTGGCTGGGTAACATCTTCCCCTCTGGCTGGAAGCCTCTCCCCCTTCGATCCTGCCCCAAGGGGACCCTGCAGTGCTTGGGCCTGATCCTCAGGCCTGCCGGAAGTGGCCTCCATTTTGAATACTCCGAGGAGTCCTTGTAGAAATGGCGGCTGCTTTTGGAGCTTCCCACCCTGATCCTCAGGCTGTTGGGAGACTGCAAAGCTCTCCTGGCTCTTGCTGGGCTTGGGAAACCAGACCCTGCATGACGATGGGGCAGCTTCAGATGAGCTCCCTGAAACCTTTTCCTGGCTTTGACCCTCCCTCACTCCCCCCAAACCCCACATTTCTTCAATAAAGAACACAAAAAAAGCTGGAAGAGACAAACCTTTTCATCTTGCACTGCCCCGTCCCCCAAATTAGGTGCTCAAACTAAACTCCCCACCTCTGCCCTCAAATCCCTACCCTCTTTAACAATTTGCTAGATATACTGCATGCCTGAAATAGAAGATCGGAGTTGAAAGGGACCTTGGAGGTCTTCCAGTCTAACCCCCTGCTCAAGCAGGAGACCTGACCATTTACCCTTTCAGACAAACGTTTGTCCAGTCTCTTCTTGAAAAACTACAGTGTTGAAGCACCCACAACTTCTGGAGACAAGTCGTTCCATTGATTGTTTTGTTAGGAAATTTCTCCTTAGTTCTAGGTTGGTTCAAAATCTGTAAGTTTACTTTGACTGCAGAGAGTCAAAGAATAAATAAAAGCAAGGAAAAAAAGCAATGAATTTTTTTTTGCTCTGTCCCACTGCATGCGAGGAGCCCCCCCCCCCAGAAGAGACGTTTTTGATCCCACCCAAGGCTGCCCTGACTGGATCGGATGAAGGGCTCTGCCTTCCCTTCTCTCTTCCAGAGCCCCCTCCCTGCCCTTGTCAGGAAGGCCCACAGGCATCCTGTAGGCCCCTCTCTCACTCCTGGCTCTCCAGGACCCGTGCTTCATTGCCCCCCTCCCGAGTTGCCTTCATGAGGACCTGAAACTATTCTCCTTGTCAGGATTGGGAGATTCTTGTAACTGCTCTGCAGCACAACCAGCTGTAAAAATCGGCCCAATTTTAGAGAGTTGGAGGCCACCTGGCTGGGCTTGCAAGAACAGAGCCAGGCACAGCAAGGCTCACAGCCTCAGCCGACTGGGTGAAGGTGGTCAGAAAGGCCCTGGGTGGAGCTGAGCCAGAGACCTTGGCAAGGATTTCAGGAAGTGCTTTGCCTTTGAAGGAACGGCTGAAAGTTCCCTTCCCTAACATCTTTGTGTGAAGAAGCTACAATCTCAAAGCAGACTGGCCTTCATCCTTAGGAACCTGCTAGAGAGCAAGAAAGATCAAGAATGCTTAGGAAAGCAAAAGTAGTCAAGAATGCTTGTTCAAGAGAAACCCCAGACGTAACCCATGAGACCGGGCAACAGTTGGGGAAAGGGGAACTTGGGGGCAAAACCTGAGATGCTCCTTCCTTTGCAAAACAGGACCACAAACTAGAGACTGATCTCTCGTCTTGTGAATGTTGCCATGCTGGATAGCCAGAGACCCTGAATCCAAAGGCAGATCCTATAAAAGGTTTTCCATCTTCTGTGCACACATACTGCATTGGCCATCACGTAGATGGTTTGTGGTGAGTCTGGGTGAGTTCACACAACACCCTTAACTTAGGTTAAGGGAAGAGAACTGCTACATTGGCATAATGTATCATGCCAAAATATTAAACCAGATGCTGGCTTAGCATGATGAATTTTCTTCACACATTGGCACAGGACAAGGGTCCCAGCTACTGGAATTTTATTTTATTTTTACTTAAATTTAAATTAAACTTTATATTTAAAGTTTTAAAATCTCAGTCAATATTGTCAGGGGTTCTATGGATGACCAAAGTCCCCGGCTCCTTAGGAGTTTTTTTGGGAATGCAAGGGAGAAAGAAGCCACTTTTAATCTGGCTCCCTCTGAAGTGCAAAGCCTTTGCCCCTCCCTGTGGTCAGTGCCAGGCTGAGATGTACCCAGCTTGCTAAAAATAATGCAGAAATGCCTGAAAAAACTTGAATGGCCTAAACATGATCTGTGAACTTCACCCGTTAATTCAGTTGATGAATCCACCCAGCTCAGAAAAGAGGGTTTCTACTGAATCTAGGTGAAAGAGAGCATACGCTTCCATGATGGTCAGTGGAGTTTGATTCACTCAGCTCACCCACCTGGTGGGACACTCATACAACACACTGGCAGGGGCTCAGCAACTGAGTCCTGCAAAGGGGACTGAGGGGGTCCCACCAATGCTGGGTGTGCTGAGCCTGGCCAGATGCAAACAGGGGTTCAAACACTCAAGACTCAGGTGGGCTCTCCTAGCCTGCAGGTGCCCAGGACTCACCTCCTGAAGGGGTTCCTGCCTGACCATCCATGCTGCCCTGTGCTGCTAACAGAAGGGGGTGCATTGAATTGGACCCCCCCATCTGTGGAACCACCCCTGCTGTGATGTCCCTGCTGCTCCCCCACCCTTGCTATTTGCTAGGAAGGCTTCACCCTCAAAGAAAACTTTTCCAACCATGCCTGAGGCTGCTTGAACCGAATCATGAAGGGGCTCCTTCCTCTTTTCCTGCCCTTGACAGGAAGGGACAACCATCTCCTGCAGTCCTTCTGCCCTTCCAGGACCCCAATTTCATCAGCCTGTCTGCAGCCTTTATGAGGACTTGTTACTCGCTGTCACGATCAGGATTGGAGTTTTCCTGCTGCTTTTACAGAGAGCAACCAGATTAAAAAAATCTGCCCAAGTTTAGCAAATTGTAGTCCACTTGGCTGGTTTTGCAAGATTGAAGCCAGACTCAGGAAGCCCCACAGCCTCAACCGGCTGTGTGTGAAAGTAATCAGAAAGACCATAATGACCAGTTTTTCAGAAGCAATTTGCCATTGCCTCTTTCACAGGGTTCTGAGAGGTTGGCTGGCCCAGGTTTACCCAGTTGGCTTTGTGCCCAAGGCAGGACTAGAAATCATGGTCTCCTACTTACTAGTTTGATGCATTGATTTTTTCACTGCAATCATCACCCTCCCTGTCTCTGAGACCTCTTCTCCTACGTCTCCAGTGACTGCCTGTGATGTAAACATCAGACTGAAGCAACAAGGAAGGGATCTTGCATCAGAAAAGAATAAATATCACAGTTAAGCTTTTTGTGGCTCACATTACAGGACAGACAGGAGCTGTGCTCTTGAATATGTTTTCTCTCTCTTTCAGGTGAATCTTGGTTTCTCTGTTTGAATCAGGAAAGCCACTGGATATTCCACCCATTCAAAGTGCTTTGAATTCTAATTCTTTTTTTAGAAAGAGGAAAGAGATTGATTCCACCCCATGAATTATGGACCTCCTGCTTCTGCTTCTGCTTCTGCTTCTCCTTCTGCTTCTGATGCTGCTGGTGTCCCAGCCACTCTCTGGGAAGCTGAGAATGAAGTGCCCACTGAATTTGGACCACCAGGATGGAGAAAAGCCATGGAGCTATTGTAGGCCAGGAGATCTTATCATTGGTATAGTCATCTCTGCATCAGCAATCATACCTGCAACATTACCTTTCAACATGGCTCCTTCTAGTCAGATTCAGCTGTAAGTCATGCAATGGAGTTTCATTACCTCCAGTTGCAGCTCTAACACTTACTCTTATATTGCAGGATCTGACAAATATTTTAAATCATTTTGATTAACACAGCCTCTCCCTTTTGCCTAATTTTCTGAGAGTAGAACATGAGGCAAATGAAACCTGAAAGAAGTACACATTATTTTCCTTTCTGTGTGCAATCGTAAATTCATGACTGGAATACTGATTTTAGTTGAAAGTAATGATTGAAATGGTTCTAATTTCCTCTGCCCAACCATTTCCATATTTTTATAACCGATTGATGTGCAATGTCTGATTTTTAAAGGAATAGAAGATGACTTGTTTTTAGAACAGCTTCTCTGGGTCACTTATCAAAAATCTCCTTCCTTTAATGGTGATTCTTCTTTAATGACTGAATTATTCTGGGCTATGAATATTAGTACTGCTAAAAATAATTGTATGTTTCAGATTTGTTAAACCTTTCTGAGAAATATCCCCATCCTCAATGCTAACAATATTAAAGGGTGATGGGTGACTATCATTTGCCTCTAATTTTGGATCAATATTGGCTTATATTTCAGCTACTTTGTGGAGAAAAAAGATGATTAAATGGAGAAAAAGTATTTTTGTTGTTGTTGCTGTTGATGATGCTAACATTACTATGATCATGGTTTTACACTAGTTTATCCTATGGAAAGGATAATATACTTCGCATGATTTTCAATATTGAACTGGTGAGGGAGAATCCCCAGCTCCTGCACAATCTCCCACTTGGCTACAACATCCATGACAACTATGATAACACCCTTGGCACTTCAGATGCCTTGATGGACATGCTCTCTACTGGAGAAGCCAATGTTCCCAACTACAGCTGTGGAAGGAAGGACAAGCTTTTAGCTCTTGTTGATGGAGCTGACAGAGACATCTCCATCCAGATGTCAACATTAGCAGGCATCTGCAAAGTCCCACAGGTTTGTGTTTGTCCCTCCCTTTCTGTAAAGTGAGTGGGGTATTTGTGTGTAAGCAATAGATCCAACTGTGTCTTCTCTATGGAATTCAAGATAATTTTGAATAATAATATTGATAAGTCTGTACTTCCAAAGGCACTTTACTCCCTTCTAAGAAATGGTGCCAAGCTAATAACGCCCATCATACTTCAAAAGCCTCTTTCTCCCAAACAGCCCATCTCCTCTCTGTTTCCGAAAGATTTTGTGAAGTGTAGGCGCAGGGCTGCAGATTCCCCCCTAAGGTTTTTTTGTTGGAGGATTGTGCCGAGTGCAACTTCACTAGCATCAGCTTGGATGATGAAAGGTTCGTCAGGATCAGGGTGTTGAAGAACTGGTTCTGCTGCAAATAAACTTTTCACCATGGCATTTGTAAGTGTTATCTTTATTAATAATAATAATAATAATAATAATAATAATAATAATAATAATAATGTTGGAAGGGATCTTGGAGGTTATCTGGTCCAACCCCCTGCTCAGGCAGGAAATCCTAAATCATTTCAGACAAATGGCTGTCCAGTCTCTTCTTCAAAAACTTCCAGTGTTAGAGCATTCACCAATTCTGGAGGCAGGTTGTTCCACTGGTTATTTGTTCTCACTGTCAGGAAGTTTCTCCTTAGTTCTAGGTTGCTTCTCTCCTTGATTAGTTTCCATCTGTTGCTCTTGTCCTGCTTTCAGGTGCCTTGGAGAATAGCTTGACTCCCTCTTCTTTATGGCAGGCCCTGAGATACTGGAACACTGCTATCATGTCCCCCCTCGTCATTCTTTTCATTAAAATAGACATAACCAATTCCAGCAGAGAACTGTCTTTTCATGACATCGTCCCAATTGCTTAGAGGTTTCTGCTGCACACTTATGAAGGTGAGGAGAGGCTCTGTGTTCAATCAAAGGATCTTCTGTACGATAGGAATGTGCAGTACTTATGAAAAAGTCAAATTTTTTACATAGTCTTAGCCAAAATAATGATATCCTCACTAATGACCAAATCTCAGATTTTTAAACAGAGTCCTATGGGATTACCTTTCCTACTGATGATAAAAAATATATGTATTATGAACCTTTAGGGGCCACTAACGTTAACCAACCACTTTATTAAAAATCTACAAATATGTTAGGCAACGTATCAACTATTTTTTGCCCTAAAATTCTCATGATCAAATTCATCATAAAAGCTTTGAAGAGCAATAAAGCCTCTGGAGAGGATTTTCTACCAGTAGAAAAATTTAAGCAACATCCCGACTGGTGGGACCCTCCATTGACAGATACATTTACACATATAAATAATATTCACCATGACCATTTGGGACCAAGATGGCAAGTGTAATTCTTATATATAAAAAAGGGAACAAAAAGGATCCTAGCAATTCCAGGCCCATTTCTCTAACAGATCTTGTGACTGAAATATATGCAAACATGCACTTGAAAAGTATTGATAGTAGGTGGATGAAAAGTCTTTAGGCAGATGTGATCCACTATTGACAATTCTTTTGTCTTGAACCATCTAACTATAAAAATATCAGTCACAGGAAATAATGGTTGGCTGCCTTTATAGCATTTGACACAATAAACAAAGAAATTTTATGGAAGAAATTGACTGCCCTTCAAATGGAGCTCAGGATGTTGGCCCTGCTCAAAGCCCATTCTACAAGCCCTGACAGTGAGAACAATTAATCAGTGGAACGGCTTGCCTCATGAAGTTGTGGGTGCTCCATTAATGGAGATTTTCAAAAAGTGGCTGAACATTCATTTGGTCTGGATCTCTTGCTATGGGCAGGGGGCTGGACTAGAAAACCTCCATGGTCCCTTCCATCCCATTTTTCTTCAGTTGTTTGAGAGTGTGTTTGGGGCTCAATGGAGCCATGAGAAGTAGGATTGATATGTACCAAAAGGTAAGGCAAAGGTGTTGCCAATATGACATTTGGGTTGCATGTCCTGTTAAGAGGACTTGGCTCCTATTCTCATAATAATTATCTGATTATGGATGAGTCAAAGTCAATAATTACAATCTTTGGGAAAGGACAGCATTGCCCTATAGGGCTAATCGATGAGGAGGCAACAGAGCAAGTTCACACCTTTCCTTACCAGGGGGAACTTTTCTCTGTGACTGGATCTGGGCTCCCTCAACATCAAAGGAGCTCATTTAGAAGGCACAAGTGAATGCATGTTAATTTCTTTTTTTAAAAATCATAGGTATGCGGCTTCCTTAGACTGAATAATTAAATACAAAATACCAATGTTATCATTATGCAAAATACCAATGTTACCATTATGCACTTATATTGAGCTGAACTTTGTGATTTAATTTATATTACTACTAGAACAAATTCGATCGTATCATCTGAGAAGTATCTTGAGGGTGGATGAAAGGACTTCAGCTCCTGCCCTTAGAGCAGAATTGGGAATTTATACAATTTATAAAATTGGGGCATATAATTTAATAATATTATTGGTAGGAAAACTGATAAGAGTCCTCAAACGCTATTAGAACAAACAAATTTTATTTAAAACATTCCTGATTTTATATTAGGAACTGTCATCTCCCTGTCTTTTTTGCCCCTCGAGAAAAACCTGGAAAAAAAATGCTGTACAAAGAATCCAAGATGGTTAAAATAGCGAAAAGTAGGGCCGTCTTTAGTAAGGCTGGCACACTGAAAGGCATCAGCTGCTACAAATGTACCTTCCGAGTATTGAGTTAAATCTTCCAAACTCCTTACAATGAATATACTTGTATTTGTGGAGCTCTAGAAAGAGAAAATGTAATACATCTATTATTTTGAATGTCAGTTATTTAAGAAAGAGGGAGATCAATATCTTGGATTGCACTTTAGAGAAACAATCTATTGGGATCCTAATATTAAAAAAAATGTATTTCCTCTGTGCTCAGAATTCAAAAATTATTTATAATAAAGCCCTTTTCAGAAGGAAATTATGGTCTGATAATAGTAAATTCTGGGGTTATAAAGAAATACTATTTTCATTCTTTATGATTATTCTATTGTACTTATTTTTATAATTCTCTTTTTATATGCAATCTCGTTGATGTTCTGTGTTTTATATTCTGTATCTTGATATGGCCTAATGACTAATCAACAGGAAATGTTCTAATAGTGAAGGAAATGGTTGGTCCCTTAGTGGATGAAAGTGGCAAGAAGGTGACAAGCAACAGGGAGAAAGCAGAACTATTTAAATCGTTGTTTGCATCTGTCTTTACACAAAGGGAAAAAACAGATCAACTTATCAAAAATAGTGCCATAAAAAACAGAATAGAAACACATGTTAAGATAGGAAGAAAATGGTAAGTGAGCACCTGTCCAGCCTAGATGAGTTCAAATCACCAGGACCAGATGGATTACACCCCAAGGTTCTCAAGGAACTGGCAGATGTGATCTCAGAACCACTGAACTATATTTTTCAAAGATCCTGGAGCCCTGGGGAACTACCAGAGGACTGGAAAAGAGCTGATGTAGTTCCCATTTACAAAAAAGGAAAGAAAATGGATCCAGGAAATTACAGACCTATTAGCCTGACCTTGATACCTGGAAATATTCTGGAAAAGATAATCAAACAACGAATCAACGAACACCTAGAGGCAAACAAAGTCATTACTAAAAGCCAACACGGGTTTGTCAAAAATAGATCATGCCAGACGAATCTTATTGCATTCTTTGACCAAGTGACAAAATTAATGGACCAGAGAAATGCTGTGGATATAATTTACTTGGACTTCAGTAAGGCATTTGACAAAGTAGACCACAACCTACTACTCGATAAGATAGAAAAATACGGGTTAGACAGCATCACCACCAGATGGATTCGTAGCTGGCTGACCGGCCGTACTCAGTGTGTTGTCCTCAATGGAACTGCATTTACATGGAGGGAAGTGTGTAGTGGGGTGTCCCAGGGCTCTATTCTTGGCCCACTGCTCTTAAACATCTTCATCAACGATTTGGACAAGGGGGTAGATGGGGAACTCATCAAATTTACAGATGACACCAAGTTGGCTGGAATAGCCAACACTCCAGAAGACAGGCTTAAGATACAGGAGGATCTGGACAGACTTGAACACTGGGCGCTATCTAACAAAATGAAATTCAATGGTGAAAAAAGCAAGGTTCTACATTTAGGCAAGAAAAACCAAATGCACAGTAAGTGCAAAGGGATAGAATCAAGATCACGTGAAGTGTTAATACCACTTTACAATGCCTTGGTAAGGCCACACTTGGAATACTGCATCCAGTTTTGGTCACCACAATGTAAAAAAGATGTTGAGACTCTAGAAAGAGTACAGAGAAGAGCAATAAAGATGATTAGGGGATTGGAGGCTAAAACGTATAAGGAACAGCTGCTGGAATTGGGTATGTCTAGTTTAACAAAGAGAAGGACGAGGGGGGACATGATAGCATTGTTCCAATATCTCAGGGGCTGCCACAAAGAAGAGGGAGTCAAGCTATTCTCCAAAGCGCCTGAAGGCAGGACAAGAAGCAACGGATGGAAACGAACCAAGGAGAGAAGCAACCTGGAACTAAGGAGAAATTTCCTGTTAGAACAATTAACCAGTGGAACAACCTGCTTCCAGAAGCGGTGAATGCTCCAACACTAGAAGTTTTTAAGAAGAGATTGGACAACTATTTGTCTGAAATGGTATAGGGTTTCCTGCCTGAGCCGGGGGTTGGATTAGATGACCTCCAAGGTCCCTTCCAACATCATCATCATCATTATTATTTTTATTATTATTATTATTGAGCTCCAGAAATAGAAGTTGTATTATTTTGAATGACAATTATTTAAGAAAGAGGAAGATGAATATCTTGGATTGCAATTTAGAGAAACAGTCTATTGGGATCCTAATATTTAAAAAAAATGTATTTACTCTGTGTTCAGAATTCAAAAATTATATATAATAAAGCACTTTTCAGAGGGAAATTAGGTCTGATTGTGGCAAATTCTTGGGTTATAAAGAAATACTGTTTTCATTCTTTATACTTATTCTATTTTACTTAATTTTTATATTCTGTTTTTACATGCAGTCTTGTTAATCTTCTGTATTTTATAATTTTGTATCTTGATGTGGCCTAATGACTAATCAACAGAAAATGTTCTAATATGTGCATGACAAAAATATTGGGACTTGGTAGGAGTCCAAATATAACACAGAATTGTTTTTTTCAGGTCAGTGATAGAATTGTTTCAGAGGTTCTGAGTGAAAAAAGTCAGTTCCCCCTTTTCCATCCGATGTTCCCCAAAGAAGGGATACAATATCCAGCAATTGTCCAACTGCTCCTCCATTTTGGATGGACCCTGATTGGTCTCTTTGCTCCAGACACAGAGAAGGGAGAGAATTTCATGAGGACTTTTACTCCTATGCTTGTCAAGAATAGAATTTGTGTTGTTATATCACGATTCTCAACAACTGGACATACCACATTCCTCAGGGATGCCCTCTCTAAGTGGAGACAAGTCAACATCTTTGTTCACTTCATTGAATATGATTCCCTTTGGGACAGAATTCTTCCCTTCCATTCAGCACTTGAAGGTTTGCCAGGACCCATTGAAGGGAAAGTCTGGATCATGACAGTGGTTGGAATATTTTTAGAGAAAAAGGATTGGCGTCTCAAGCACGTCCATAGTATTTGGAGCTTTCCCTTTCAATGGAAAAAGAGTTGGAAAAATGATAATATCTATAAATCACCTTTCTTTGTGGAAAGTGAATTTCAAGCTAAGTATTTTCACTGTTCTGTTTCAAAACACACCTTTTCTGTCAAAGGCCGGAGAAGATGCACCCAGAAAACAGCAGTGGAGATCCAAAAGAAAAAGAATAGGACGCAGATCCCAAATGATGGCTATACCTACAGTGTCATAAAGATTCTGGCCCATGCCTTAAGTGCTGCATCCAAGACTCAGAGAAGAAGGAAGAAGGGTGAAGAGAGTTTGGGGGCTCCAAGGCTGCAGCCGTGGAAGGTAGGGGGTCCCAACAAGGATCCATCAAACTAAATTCTTTTTCAGGATCTTTTGTGCTCTCTGGGCTTGGTGGTTTAAGATCTTAAACATCTGTACAACATCTCCTATTTATCAGAAGAGTGCTGCATCCTCCCTTCAACAACCAAGACCTTTTATATATTCGAAAAAAAAGTTCCCCAACATTTTCTGATTTGAAGCTCCTGTAAACTAGGACAGGAAACAATGGCTGGAAACTGATCAAAGAGAGAAACAACCTGGAATTAAGGAGAAACCTCCTAACAATGAGGACAATTAGCCAGTGGAACAGCTTGCCTTCAGAAATCATGGGTGCTTCATTATTGGAGATTTTTAAGAAGAGACTAGACAGTCACTTGTCTGAGATGGTATAGGTTCTCCTGTTAGAGCAGGAGGCTGGACTAGAAGAACTCCAAGGATCCTTCCAGTTCTCTTCTCTTCTCTTCTCTTCTCTTCCAACATGGCTCTTCTGCTTGATGTCTTTCCTCAAGACTTAAAGCAGCTTCTTTGATCTCTTCCTCCCCTTCTTTGTCCTTGACTAAAGCTGATGGAAATTTTATGCAGTGTCTTCTCCAAGTGTGGTGCCTGCAAGAGGACCTGGTATCACTCCACTGGATCATTAATGACATTATCGACAAATTAATAATACGGTTATTATCATAACATTAACGTATTACTACTACTATATTATAATCAGTAACCATTCTACACATAGAATAATGTTAGAAAAACTACAAATGAAATATTAATATAGATTATAGCTGCCATTCATTACATTCATACAATCGTCCTGGATGCTAACAATTAGTTAGTTTCCTATTGAATTTTACTCATGCACCTCTCTCTAACACAAAATCATATTTTTTATTTTCTGGAAGCTGTAAGGCTCTGCCTCAGCTGAATCTCTCAGGAAAGCAGAACTCTTGAAACTGGCATCATTTCAAAAGGAACTTTTATTGAGAGTCAGTGACAGCAAGAGAAGGCAGGCAGAATCTGAAATTCTGAAGGTGAAATTGTTAGGCTAAACCCCATTGTTCAAAAACCCTCCCAACTGCCCAGTCCATAGGAGCCAATCCAGAGGTGCAAAGAGGTTGTGAGAACTCCAGAGGGAAACTGCGGTAAGATGTTCCCAGGCATCTCCTCCTTGGTGAGGTGAGGCAGATGACCTCAGACTGGGGAACTGAGTCAACAACCAAGTCTAATTGTTTTTTGTAACTCCCCAATTTTATCAGTAATATTAATATTTATTTGAGTACAATTTTTGAGACAGTTGTATTCACTTAATTATCTCATACTATCCAGCACTCAATTGACTAGATCCCCATTCATCACACCATGAAGCATTTTGTTCATTGTTTGCTAAAAACAACTTATACCAACAGCATTCACACAATCTGTTAAGGAAGTATAACATATGTGTGAATGAGTTAAGCGGACCAGAGAAATAGATGTAGGGAAGAATAAGATAAGGTGGTTTGGGGGGGGGGCAACCCACAGCTGCGTAACAGGCAGAGAAAGAAACTCAGAAAAAGTCCTCCCTAAATTTTTTGACTGTCAAAAGAGATGCTGAAAGATTTGTACTTTCACATTGCAAGATTTTGTTAATATAGCCTTACAATAAAGTAGAATTACTTCATCTGGTCATTTTTCCTATCTCCTCTACCTGAATGAATATTAGCCTTGCAACTTTCTTCTTAACAAATCCTTGCTTTCCGGTAATCACCCTATTGTTTGCAAGGAGTTTATGAATACTCTAGTTATTTGTGTATTTTGTTTATTTGATTGGTGATCTTTGCTACATTGTTATATATGATTGACCATTTTTGTCAATATACATATTATCAGTATACTACATGATTTAGGAATATTGCTGAATTTTTGTACTTCAGTTGTGAAGATAATGGTAACACTTGTTCTCCCATCTCACAATATTCGCAAGTAAAACAATCATAGAAGAAAGATTCAAAAATAAAAAGTGATAAGAGATAAGAAACCAAGATTTCTACTTTTAAATTCCTGGATGTTTCCATTCTAGTTCCATCCATTTCTAAAGAAGAGGGAGTTGTACAATCTTTCCCTGCTGAAAGTGTACTTGGATCAGAATGGAGACGTAGCAGCAGACCTGGCCATCGTTAGTAGGTTAGTTCTCCCCAAGAAGGATCCCTTTGACAAGCGAATGGGGAGTTTTGAAAGACAAAGACTTACAATCAACCAAGATGCTTTGTCACAGTTAAAGTTGCTCAACAAGGTGGGGAAAATATTGGTATATTTTCTCTTTTTTCCAAAGCTGTTTCAAATGGGCTAAACCCAGTCAAAAAAGGGGTAACCTTCACATAGAATTGAATGAGTGGAGTAAAACTTCT
The DNA here is from genome assembly GCF_016545835.1 of Crotalus tigris. Taxonomy (NCBI): domain Eukaryota; kingdom Metazoa; phylum Chordata; class Lepidosauria; order Squamata; family Viperidae; genus Crotalus; species Crotalus tigris. Next base: position 101,799 of record NW_024100253.1, read on the forward strand.
ATAATTTTCTTAGGCAGATAAGCATGCTTCAGTTCTATTGACCAAGGTTTCCCTTCTGATGCTACCATGCTGAACCCTGTTGTAAGCTGATCCAAAATGAGATATGGGGTGATTATTATTTAGGACACAAATCACTGCCTTTTAGTGTCCCTTTGGCAGTTTAGTATCACCAAAAAACTGATAAGACATGGCCTCATATGCTGAAGATTTTGGCGTTAATAGCTTCAGGTTCACTAGTTTTTTTGCCTTCACATATCAAAGGTGAAAGAAATTCTGTTGACAAGTCCTTGAGTTCAGATTTAGATTGAATTGAATGAAATGGAATCAAGACAGGATGGAGATCCTGTTGGTCCAATAGGTAAATAAACTTCATCTTGCCTTGATTGGAGTCAGGGGTCTCCCAAAATTGCAGGCCCACAGTCTGTATAGCTGCCTCTCTTTAACATTAATGAGATAGTGGACTTTAGGAAGGAGGTTCACATGAAATAAAAATGACTGATATGATGTGAGCTCATTTATGGATTGACTAATTAAATTTATTTGTTGCCCATCTCACTATTGATAATGGTTTGAAAACTGAAGTACTGAAGCATCGCTTTGCTGAAAATAAATCTTGATATCACAAATGATAAGGGACAATTTTGAGGGAAATATTACATAGATTTGGGCACTGGCTTGTAAGAGTGCACTTCATCTGAAAATCCCTTGAATGCAACTGTTTATCTTGATTGTTAGCTGCCTTAGGACACACTGAGAGGCTACAAATCAAATTAATAATAAATATGAGTGTGTATTTCCCTGACAGATTGTGTCACCTAATTGTATTCTTTCAACAGAAAGCACTTTGTGTTGAGTATCCATTTCCCACACAGGGCTCACACTCATGACTCTTGTGGTGCACCAAAAGATCCCTGACTCACCCTTTTTGAAGGACATGTTCTCATGACCTCACCTCCATCTCACCTCACTATAGTTTTAGAAACTAGTCAGCCAGTTTTAGTTTTAGTTCACCAGCATGGCAGCCATATAAACTGAACAAATATATATATGAATGAAGAATATCTTTAAGGTTGACAATCTGTAAGGGAATTTCCCATTTTATCTTAACTGGGAGATAATTTTGGAGTGCTTTCAAAGGGAAGCAGCTTTGCAATGTTTTCTGCACTCCAGAAGAAACCTTTCCAGATCCTACTGGTCAGAAGTTTCTTCTTCATCTTCATTTATTTATTTATTCTATTTCACTAAATGTAATGAAATGAAAATAAAATTTTACAATATAGTTTACTCTAAAATTTAGTATTTTAGATATTATATTTTAAAATAAAGCATGTATGAAGAATGAAGGAATGCATGTTAATTCAACTATGAGGAGGAACCCGCCGGTTGCCACTTAATGGTTAATCTTTTCTCAGTTTCATCTGTCCAGACTTTGTTAAGTAGAAAGCTACTTTATTGTAGTCTGATAAATCAGAAGAAAAAGGGAGGAACTGAATGAAGCATCTGCCTACAATTGTATCTCCTGCAACCATTTGGAAGGTGTCAGAGATTTCATATTTGCCTACATGAAGTCCAGAGACAACTTGGCTGATGTTCATGTCTACCTCCATTTTACATGGATGGTGAGTCCTGACATATTTTCTTTGGCATTTCTCCTTTTTCTGTTTAGTCTCTGCCTCAGTCTAAATGTGTGGAAAAATGCCTTCCTGGATTTGTCAAGAAGGCTCGAGAAAGAGAGCCATTTTGCTGCTATGACTGCATTCCTTGTCCAAAGGGGACCATCTCCACTCAGGAAGGTACGTGACACCAAAGGGAAACTTTGATCAATATGCATGTTAAAAACACATGTAACTTTGATTGTTTATTTCTCAATTTTAATAGTGTCCCATTTCTTCCCTAAATGGGATTTATAAGAAAAATATCTTGAAGGGTGAGGTAGAAAGAAGGATGTTGTGGATTGCATGGGAAATCTCTCTTTCATTTCCCAGTTTGGAGGTTTCTGTCCATATTTATCTTTCTTAGAAATATCTGTGTTCTTTGTAACTTGAGGAATGATTTTAGATCAATGGGATTTGTTTACCTAAACCAACTTTACATTACAGGCTGATAGATGCATCTATCAATCATTCATTTAATTAGTTAATCTTTAGTAAGATCATATATCCTTATAAGCTGCAATATCTAATTGGGAGGAATAATAGAGGTAGAGATGTTGAGTTAAAGGAACAATGAAAACCAAATAGAGGATTCAGGATTCACTTGGAATTTACAAATAGTCCAAAATGCAAAGGCATGCACAGTGTTGAGTTTCCATGTGTTCTTCCATAGGACACCCCAACTGTGCAGGCTGCACAGATCACAGCTTCTTTCCAGGTGCAACTAAATTCACCTTTCAAAGCCTCCATTAAACAAAACTAGGGCATCTGCATATAATAATTGGCATGCAAACGGTCTGTTCCCTTAAAGGATTCCCACTTTATGCATCATCAGAAGCCTTCCTTTTCTGCTGCAGTTCCTGCCTTATAGGATCCATTTCCCCTTGAAATTGAATAGGTCCCCATCCTCTTAAACCTCTGAACACATGCTACTTCTCCCAACTATTTGAGATAAAATAAAGTCAGTGCAGGATACGAATCTGGTGGATTACTTCAGAAAAGGGAGGATGCAGCACCAGATAGATTTTCTTTTGAATTTATATTGTTCTTGTTCTTTTTATAGTTGTATGTATTGGGTATTTTTTTTTGGCTCTTGTTGTGTAAGTATATTCCATTTACTGAGGCTTTTCTGTTCTCTTTATATCACATCTTATCCAAAGTTTTTCTTGAAATTTGAAAGACTGTAAAAGAAATATTACTTTCTTTTCTCAGATACCACAAAATGTAACAACTGCCCAGATGATCAATATCCAACCAAGAACCGAATCCAGTGTATCTCTAAAAGAATAACCTTCCTTTCCTATGAAGAACATCTCAGCATCATCCTCATCTCCTTTGCTCTTCTCTTGTTCCTAATCACAGGCTTTGTTTTATTCATATTTATTAAATACCTTGAAACTCCTATTGTCAAAGCCAACAACCGGGACCTCTCCTACATCCTCCTGGTCTCCCTTCTGCTTTGCTTCTTATCCTCCTTTTTCTTCATTGGCCGACCAAGGAAAGCCACCTGCCTTCTCCGACAAACAGTGTTCAGCATTGTCTTCTCAGTAGCTGTTTCGTCTGTGTTGGCCAAAACGATCACAGTAGTGCTGGCATTCCTAGCCTCAAAACCAGGCAATAAAGTGAAAAGATGGTTGGGGAAGAGCTTGGCCAACTCCATCATCCTTTCTTGTTCTGCTGTCCAGATTCTCATCTGTGCCATGTGGTTGGGAGCTTCTCCCCCATTTCCTGACTCTGATCTGCACTCCCAGCCTGGAGAGATTATCCTTCAATGCAACGAAGGCTCTGTCATCATGTTTTATATTGTCCTTGGCTACATGGGCTTCCTTGCTGCAATTTGCTTCACTGTGGCTTTCCTGGCCAGGAATCTTCCTGGAGGTTTCAATGAAGCCAAGCTGATCACTTTCAGCATGCTGGTCTTCTGCAGTGTCTGGGTCTCCTTCCTCCCTACCTACCTGAGTACTAAGGGAAAATACATGGTGGCCGTGCAGGTCTTCTCCATCTTGGCCTCTGGTGCTGGACTATTGAGCTGCATTTTTTTCCCCAAGTGCTACATTATCATCCTGAGACCAGATCTAAACACTAAGGAACATCTAATGGCAAAATCAGGGGAATGATTGTGAAATTGTTTCTTAGGCTGGTAATGTCTAATTATCCATTATTATTGGTTATATGTTCTTCCTTTGGATTTACTTGACAACTTATGTTTATTAAAACTGAAGGAAATAAATACGTGAAGTTTGTTAGTTAGATGAAAATTAAAGATTGTCAAATACATTAATAATAAACAAATTAAAAACAAACAAATGAATAAATATTATGTTTTTTAAACTATTGGTTTTCATCCTTTTCCTCAGCACAGATGTGAATATTTGGCTTAAGCAAGTCTTCAAGACAAGAGATATATGAGTCATTTCCTGGGCTTTATAGTGGTGTAAGCTTGGCAGGTATCTTCAAAGCTAATTAGTGAGGTCTGAATCTCATATCTTTCATGGTTCTTTATGAATTTGTATTTCCATTCCCCCAAGTGATGGGTTCTACTGGGGATAAGAGAGTAAGTGGCATAGCTCTCATCTTCCTCAGAGTACACAAGCCCCACAACCACGTCAAGGTAGTGCCTCACTGGGGGATGATGATGATGATGATGATGATTGTTTGTTGTTGTTGTTGTTGATCATCACACAGTCAGCCAGACGTTCAGACTGGATTTGGCATTTTGTCTACCTATCAAGTCCTTATCCAGGACCTGGGATAGGCAGATGTGGATGTTTGATGGTATTACAGATATCATCACAGGATTAGGTCGCCTTTTGCAATTGACTAATAGCGAATTTGTCAATGCCAATGGTGTTCAAGTGGTGCTCCTGTTTTTTGGGGATTGCACCCAAGGAGCCTATTACTATTGGTACTACCCTTGCTTGCTTTTGCCACAGTCTTTCTATTTCTATTTGTAGGTCTTTGTATTTTGTTATCTTCTCCAGTTCTTTCTCTTCTATTCTGCTATCTCCAGGCACTGCCACGTCCACTATCCAGACTTTTTTGTCTTTCGTATCGACAATTGTTAAGTCTGGGGTGTTATGTTGCAGGTGCTTGTCTGTTTGAATTCTGAAGTCCCAGAGCAGTTTAATTTTATCATTTTCTATGACTTTCTCTATTTTATGATCCCACCAGTTTTTGCTTACAGGCAAATGATTTTTTTTGCAGATCTTCCAATGCACCATTGTTGCTACTTTGTCATGCCACTGCTTGTAATCAGTCTGTGCAATCTTCTTGCAACAGCTTACCAAGTGGTCCACTGTTTCGTCGGCTTCTTTGCATAGGCGGCACTTACTGTCTGTTGCTGTCTTCTCAATTTTGACTTTGTATGCATTTGTCCTTAAGGCTTGGTCTTGTGCAGCCAGAATTAGTCCCTCAGTCTCTAATCACAGGATTAGGTCGCCTTTTGCAATTGACTAATAGCGAATTTGTCAATGCCAATGGTGTTCACGTGGTGCTCCAGTTGTTTTGGGATTGCACCCAAGGAGCCTATGACTATTGGTACTACCCTTGCTTGCTTTTGCCACAGTCTTTCTATTTCTATTTGTAGGTCTTTGTATTTTGTTATCTTCTTCAGGTCTTTCTCGTCTATTCTGCTATCTCCAGGCACTATTATTATTATTATTATTATTATTATTATTATTATTATTATTATTATTATTATTATTATTTACTGACATAATGTGAGCAACAACAATAGATATTAATTTGTATAACTATTCCATCTAGATCATTTATAGTTTTGGATAGTCTACATTTCCAAACATTTTAGATGAGAAGAGGAGAAATTAGAAACTTCAATATTTATTTATTTGTTTGTTTGTTTATTTGCAATATTTATTTACAATATTTATTTATTTATTAAATGTTTATGCTACCCATCTCCCTTATAAAGCAACTCTGGGTGGGTTACAGATTATAAAAAAGACAAATAGAAAAACAATTAAAATCCAAATTAAAATTTTAGAACTACTTATAGAAAAAAACTAAGAGTAGAAGCCAGACTGCATAGGGATGATGCCTTCTTACCCTATCAACCACCTCCAATGGTGAATGTCCCTCTTAGGGTTCCAAGTCAACCAGCAAGTCAAGATTTTAATATCTTTTCAGAAGGCCCAAAGAATCAGAGAAGTTCTCACCTCCAGAGGTAGAGTGTACCATAGGGATAGGGCCACAGTGAAAAAGCTGCTTCTCTATCACACACACACACACACACATACACACACACACACACACACACACACACACACACACACACACACCAGAATTTCTTAGCAGACAGGATCTGTAGTTGGCCTCTTCTGCTAGTGTGAGGATAGTCCCATTGGGGTGGGATGGCTCCTCAAATACAAATTTAATACTACAAATTTCCAGCTCAGGATCCTACCCATGCAGTAACCAATCAAGGATTTTATTTGTGAAGAAACTCTGTCTTACAGTAACAAGAATATTGTCAAATCCTGAATTTCCTGTCTCATATATATTACAGTAATGGTGTCCATACATTAGAAGGATGCAAAGATACATATTTTTTTGTCAAGAAATGGAATAATGTGGAAAAATTCTGCCTAGAATAGCCCCACAGCAAGGTAGGCAATAACTACATTTTAGAAAATAAAATAAACATTTCCTTATGTAACGGGAATAAGGCAGGGATCCCCAACCCCAGTCCATGGATCAGTACTGGGCTGTGGTATGCCAGCAATTGGTCCACACAAACAAGCAAAGCCCCATTCACAAGATGCAGGCAGCACACAAAATCATACATCCTCCAGTCCATGGAAAAACCACTCTCTATGGAACCAGTCCCTGGTGACTAAAAGGTTGAGGATCTCAGGTGTAGGGCACCTGGGGATGAGCTATTGCTGAGAAATTAGCAGATGAGACTCAGATGATCAGTAACCAAATACATCTAGCAGTGGGCCGTGGTAGGCAAATATAGTGATGGGTATCCTATCTTAGAACTAGATTAGTTAGAACAAAGAACATAGAATAATAGAGTTCGAAGAGACATTGGAGTTCTTCTAGTCCAACCCCTGCATGAGCAGGAGACCCCATACCATTTCAGATATAATGGTTATCCTGTCTCTTTTTGAAATCTTCCAGTGATGAAACACCCACAACTTCTGAAGGCAAGCCGTTCCATTGGTTGATTGCACTCACCATAAGGAAATTTCTCCTTAGTTCTAGGTTGCTTCTGTCCTTGGCTAATTTCCATCCATTATTTCTTGTCTTGCCTTTTGGTGCTTTGGAAAATAACTTGACACCCTCAAATATTGGAACACTGCTATCATTTCTCCCTTAGTCCTTCTTTTCATTAGACTAGACATACCCAAGTCCTGTAACCGACTTCATATATTTTAAGCCTCCAGCCCCCTAATCATTCTTGTTGCTCTTCTCTGCACTCTTTCCAGAGTTTCAACATTTTTGTATATATTGTGGTAATCACTAGAACAATTCTAGTTTTACCACAACTTTACAAAGAAGTAAACTTGCAAAGTTCTTAATATATTTAAGGCCGACCCCTGGACACACTGTATATTTTTTAGTTCTTTATTCTTATCAGCTGATCTCTATTATTCAGTTCTGGTTTTACCAATATAATATAGCTTTTGGGAAGAAACATACAAATTAGTAATGCAGCACTGGACACCAAAATGGAGAAGATTTCCACAGCCAGTATGTATTTTCCCTTTGCACTCAAGTATGCAGGAACAAAAGTTAGCCAAACAGAGCAAAACATCAGCATACTGAAGGTGATAAACTTGGCTTCATTAAATGTATCTGGCAAATTTCTGGCAAAGAAAGCCACAGTGAAGCTCAGAAGTGCCAAGAAACCCATAAAGCTGAGGACACAGTAAAACATGACTATTGAGCCTTCATTACATTCCAGTAGAATTTCTTCGGCTAAAGAATGCATATCAAAATCTGGGAATGGGGGAGTAATTATCAACCATATGGTACAAATAACAATTTGGACAAAGGAGCATAAAAAAACAATAGAAGTAGCCAGTGGTTTTCTCATATACTTCCTCATTTGGGAATCAGGCTTTGTGGCCTTAAAAGCTAGAACCACAATGATGGTTTTGGCCAAGACACAAGATACAGCAAATGTAAAGATGATACCAAAGGCACTTTGTCGAAAAAGACAGGTCAACTTTCTGGGCTGGCCAATGAATAGTAAAGCACAAAGGAATGAGAGCAGAAGAGAAATAAGGAGAGCATAAGTGAGATTCCTGTTATTGGCTTTGACAATGGGAGTACCCTGATGTCTAATAAATATCAACAGCATCAATACTGTAATTAAAAAAAGTGAGAGGGCAAGAATAGTCAAACCAAATCCTAAAGGTTCTCTATAAGACAGATAAGTGATATTTTTCAGAAGACATCCATCTTTAGCATCATTTGGAAATTGTCCTTCTGGACAACTAACACAGTCAACCATGTCTGGAAGAGAAAATATATATGAACAATTTAATTCATTTCAAATATTTTTTCTGTAATGACAAAACTATGAAGGAGATAAATTGGATTAAAATTTTAAATCTTATCAGTCAACTTTAGTAGAAACAAAACAAACCTTAATTATCACTTATAAAAATGGTGAATAAATTTATTATGAATGTTAAACCTTCTCCAACAGTTCAAGTTGGAATTATCTATAGACTGTGCATGTCTTTCCCACCTTGTGAAGGACCAACAGTTCAAGTTGGGATTATCTAAAGACTGTGCATGTCTTTCCACCTTGTGAAGGACCAAATACAGGATCCTTCACTATTAATTGAATGAAGCCAGGCTTAACAAGTTCTTGATTCCCTTGTTACAAATAGTTACTTCCATCCACTATGGTCCAGTAAGCTGTCTTTAACTCTTGTTTAATTCTTTATTGCTCTGGCAATTGATTATTGGAAAAGACCTCAGTCCCTTTCGTCTCACAGAATAAAGAGAGTAGCGTAATATGTACACTGGGTGGGCCAAATGGTTTGGAGGAAATGGTGGTCTTGCAGTTTCAGGCCTTCAAAAAAAAAGGCCAAGATAAATATTCCAAACATAATGTTTAAGGATTAAATACTTATTGTTTTGTTCTCCTTCTCCATGTGTTTGCTCCTTCACAAATTGGATAGAATCTTTAACCCATACTACAAAACCCAAACTGAACTGTTTAATATGATGCTAATGAATTACATACATCATTTTAAATGCAAAGGAACTGCATGTGCTAAATATCAAAGCATTTGAAAATTCTAGGTTCATTTTTTCTCACCTTTCTGGGATGAAATCTTTCCTTCTGGACATGGAAGGCAATCATAACAGCAAAAGGGCTTCCCCTCCTTCTTCATTTTATAAAATCCTTGATGGCAGTTATCGTTACATACTGAAATAGGTTGTGTCTTAATGTAAAAAAATCAAATAGTCATATCAATAAATATGTATCAAACATATAAAAAGCAAAACTAAATCAAATAAATAGCAATATTCATTTACTGCAAAACTAATGCAGACTTTTCTTTCAGCACTGTATGATTATTGTTTCACCCAAATCTCATGCTCTTCATAAGGGATGGTTCTAGTGAGTTAGGCTGTCACTTAACTTCTCTAATAATTGATATTTATCTCAAGATTGCCTTAAACCTTCATTTGGATAAATGTCACTTAACAAACCTGAGAAAATGTGAAATTAAATACTTTTATGTTCCCCAAATTGAATGTTAAGAGAATACCCTTTCTCTTTTCATGCATAGAAGATAGCATGCTGACACATGTGTGCAGTGTTGCCTTAGAAGCGTTAGGAGAGATTATGCTGTATATTATCTCTTTTCAGCCCATTAAGGTGAGGAGGCAAAACTGTTTGGGAGACTTCCATTGCTCCTCTGCAATCCAGCTTCTAGGACCAATGCCAATGATTTCCTTGACCAAACATGGCTACGACATCTGTGTTAGACATGCATGGTAGTCCAGACAGGAAGCTTAGATGAACTAAGTCTACTTTATTGTAAGATTACGCTAACAAAATTTTGCAAGTCTGAAAGTACATGTCTCCCTTTACTCATCAAAAAACAAGGGACAATCCCTTCTGAGATTTTTGCCATACCCCTTTGCTTCTGTGGGCTAAACTACCTCTTATCTGATTGGTCCCTTGTCTTGGCTCTTCCCAAGGTCATTCCCATATACTATTACATTTGGAAATACCTCAGGAAATAGGTGGATCCTTACATGATTGAACTTCTTGGGCCATATAATGCTATTGTTGTTAATGGAGAATATACTCTTTGAAGAAGCATATGGGTCAATCTTTCCAACTTTTGCTTTCAAGAAAGACTGATTTGGGAATGTTATCCAGTTGATAATATCAAATCCAGCTTTTCTTTCTCCACTTTGATCAAAGGAAATTTTCTCTCCAGCACTGTTGTTGAATGATACTTTTCGTAGAATGTGATGAAGCTAAGATCAAATTTGGGGAAAAGTTTTAAAACACCAGGCAGGGATCAACAAGGAGATAATATTCTATTACTGAATATTTTAATGTCATAATTTTTT
>NW_024100254.1:0-71706 GCF_016545835.1 Crotalus tigris
AATGAAACTCCATCGCATGACTTACAGCCGAATCTGACTACAAGGAGCCATGTTGAAAGGGAATGTTGCAGGTGTTATTGCTGATGCAGAGATGACTATACCAATGAGAAGATCTCCTGGCCTGTAATAGCTCCATGGCTTTTCTCCATCCTGGTGGTCCAAATTCAGTGGGCATTTCATTCTCAGCTTTCCAGAGAGTGGCTGGGACATCAGCAGCATCAGAAGCAGAAGCAGGAGGTCCATAATTCATGGGGTGGAATCAATCTCCTTCCTATTTCTAAAGAAGAATTACAAGAATTCAAAGCACTCTGACAGGGTGGAATATCCAGTAACTTTCCTGATTCAACAGATAAACCAAGATTCACCTGAAAGACAGATTCAAGAGCACAGTTCCTGTCTGTCCTGTAATGTGAACCACAAAAAGCATAGCCTGTGATATTTATCCTTTTCTGATGCAAGATACCTTCCATGTTGATCCAGTCTGATGTTTACATCAAAGGCAGTCACTGGAGACATAAGAAAAGAGGTCTCAGAGACAGGGATGGTGATGATTGCAGTGAGAAGGAGCTTCTGCTCTTGGGACCACAAACTTCTTCCATGTAAGGAGGAGTAGCTGGAGAAAAGCACCTTAGAGAAAAGTCACAGATAGACCCCTTGGGGCAGTGTTCTGTAGTGGTCTTAGTCCTTCCTGTTAGGACATGTCCAGAAAGTCATGCTGGATGGAGATAGTTCAACAGCCAGGAAAGTAACTTCTGCTGTCTTTCAATGGGGCTTCTTGCCTCCAGAGGCTGCTAGGGAAGGTCACCCAGAGTTATGGACTTTGGTGCCACTCTTGGTTGGTGACACTTAACTCTAGTGCTGCCTGTGCTTTAGCTCCATGGAAGCACTCAGTATCCTTGAACCCAGCCTAATGTTAAGAGTTTGGGATTTTCTTTTCAATGAGATCTCCACGTATCAATCCTAATTTGGAGCTGATTTTATAATTCCTTGTAACTGAAGTGAAATTTCATTTGCCATCTGTTCTAGAAACATCACTTTTTGCATGAGAGCTGGCTAAGAGGCAGGAAAGTGACAGCCTGGGATAGCACCATGGGCGCACAGAGAGAAAATTGTAGAGTGGGTAGAAGTTTTAGTTTCCTTGATTCTTTCTGTGTTGTTTTTCCATACTGATCCAATGAGAACCATTAAATTTTGCTATTTCTTGGTTTAAATAAAACAATTGTGCTGTTAGGCCTGCAGTTGAGATGGTGGCAGCACCCGCAGTGCACTGGATGGTGTGAGCTGATTTCTTGCCGCAACCACCCGGAAGTTGGTTTATATGGACCTGGTGGCAGTTCCTCTGGTTGTGTAGATGCACTCGGTGTTTTGCGACTCCTGTGACATTCCCATCTCTGAGGCTTTGTTTGTCCTCCCTAGAAGACTTCCATGTGCTTATAGCTTGAAGTCCCTGTGTTCTGCTTTATCTTGGTCGATTTTTGATAGATTATGTTTCTTATCTGGAGGGGGGATGTTAATATGGACAGCTTGGCCTAGAAGGGAGAACTGGAGGTTTGACTGATAGGGGGAGCTGATGGGATGGGGAGGTCCATCCTTACCATGAGGAGCATAGAATGACCAATATCCCAGGTCCATCATTTGAAAATTGTCCCACTGTATTGTCCTCAGTTTCCACTCTCAGTGCCTGCCTACCTGATCTTTGATGGCTCCAGGTACTGGCTGTTCTTTCTGAATGCCAAGTGGATGTGTAACATGGCTTCTCTTGTCCATGATGTTACCTGCCATCTCGCCCCAAAACCTCGTTGTGCCCAGAGGGGAGGGAGCATGCCGTGTCCGGTTTCCCAAACCTAGCAAGGGCCAGGAGAGCTTTGCAGTCTCCCAACAGCCTGAGGATCAGGGTGGGAAGCTTCAAAAGCAGCCGCCATTTCTACAAGGATTTGTCGGAGTATTCAAAATGGTGGCCACTTCCGGCAGTCATGGGGATTAGGTCCAAGCACTGCAGGGTCCCGTTGAGGGAGAGATCGGAGGGGGAGAGATGGAGGGCACTGCAGCATCCCTATGGTCAGCCCAAATTATGGAGTATCAACATTTACATTCCTTGAGACACATTAAATTAAAATACATTGAATGACATTCCTGAAAAATGAATTCAGAAGAGGGACAATTTCTATAGGAAAGGAATCCCATTCATAAGAAAAGGTCTCAAATAATGTTTGGCTCAGGACAACAAGTGTTAGACTGACACCCACAGAGCTACCACAATTTGTGTAGTAGAATCATAATTGCTAACCACCCTGGCTGGGGTGCCTAGTGGTGCCCTTCTTGCTATTCTGTGGGACCCCCCATGGCTCCAGCTTCCAGCCAGAGGGAGGGTTGTTACTAATCTACATCTGCAAGGCCCCAAGAGCCCCAATCCTTCCATAGCATGAAGGGACTGGACAGCCATTTGTCTGAAAGGGCCTAGGGTCTCCTGCCTGAGCAGGGGGTTAGACTAGAAGACCTCCAGGGTCCCTCCCAACTCGGTTATTCTGTTATTCTCTCCACAGTGGCTGGGGAGACATTTTCCTTTCACACAAGGAAAGCTTCCACATTTCTTCAAAAATGAATGGTAAAATATAAGTGCTTTCAACTAATAGCAACATTAATCTTAATACAAAGTGTTTTCTGTTTCAGCTCCCTAATTTCTATAAGCTCTTATTCCACACTGTTTCCTTTAATGTCAGGGGTTTGTCTCAGGGGCTGCCCCAAAGAAGAGGGGGTCAAGCTATTCTCCCAAGAACCTGGAAGGACAAGAAGCAACGGATGGAGATGAACCAAGGAGAGAAACAACCTGGAACTAAGGAGAAATTTCCTGTTACAACAATTAACCAGTGGAACAACCTGCCTCCAGAAGTGGTGAATGCTCCAACAGTGGAAGTTTTAAGAAGAGACTGGACAGCCATTTGTCTGAAAGAGTATAGAGTCTCCTGCCTGAGAAAGCGCTGGACTAGATGACCTCCAAGGTCCCTTTCAGCTTTCTTTTATTCTATCCAATTTCACTGCATCTTCCTCCCTTTTGTCTGTTTTTAGTTTCCATGTCATATTTTCCTTGTGTTAAAGTCTTGAATTTTTCGTTCATTTTAAATATAGTGATATAGATATATAGATATAGATAGATATAGAGATAGAGATAAGAGATAGAGATATAGAGATAGAGATGATATAGATATATAGATCTAGATATATAGAGATAGAGATAGAGATGATATAGTTATAGATATATAGATCTAGATATATAGAGATACAGATAGAGATACATATACAAATATAGATATATTTAAATACTTTCATTTTAATTATAGATATATAGATATAGATATAGATATAGATATAGATATAGATATAGAGAGATAGAGATAGAGAGATATAGATGATATAGATAATATAGATAATATAGAGATATAGATATATATTTAAATACTCTTTCATTTTCTCCCACTCTGGGCTGCATCTGATCAGAGTTTCCTCAAAGAGAAGATTTTGCCTTCAACTCCTCCACTTCTGAGCCAAGAAAAAAGCCCCGCCCCTCTCTCTCCCTAGTGGCTGCCTTTAGTCCTGGCCTGCCCCTGTCGTCGTGGCAACCTAGCAGCAGCCAATCAGGCAGGAGGGCAGAGACAACGGTTGCCTGGGAGCTCAGCCACCAATCAGACTCCTGGAGAAGAGGCTGAAGGAGGAAAGACAAAGGGGGGGGGAGAGGAAAACGTCCAATAAGGAGAGAGAATTAGAGAGTTTTTCCTGTGATGAGAAAGAGGCAGAAACTGCCAGAGATGCAGAGGGAGGGGAGGCCGGAGTCCTGGAAGGGCCTTTCCCCCCACCCAGAAATCCCTGCAATGGAGGGCTTCTCCTCCGGGGGGGCTTGGGCAAGGGGGGGGCAGGGGCTGCCCAGGAGAGCCCGGCCGGAGGGACTTTGGGGGCCAGGAGGGACCCCCAGGATGCCCCTTCCTCAGAGCCCCAGAGGGCCCCTCCAGGGAGACCCTCCTGGCCTTTCCCTCCCCAGCAAAGCCGGATCCCCCTTGGGAGACCCAGGCCCTGCATGGCTTCTCCCCCCCAGGAGCCTTTCCTGGAAAGACACGAAGGGGAACCGGAGCCTCACAAACCCCCCTTGGCTGCCTCTCCCCCTGAAATGCAACTCCAAAGCCCATCATCCACCCTAGCCTCTTCCCAGAATGGGGGGAGTGAAGGGTTCCCCCAGTTCCCCTCCTCCTTCCTGAGCCTTTTCTATGGGCAACGTGACACGTCTGGGCTTTGCTTTCCCCCCTCAGGGCCCCATGTGTGGAAGGGAGTGGCAGTGGAACATGGGTCCTTCCCCTCCCTCTCTTCCTTACGTGGGGTGAAAGGCATCCTTTATTTCTCTCATTTCTCTCTCTCTCTCATTCTCTGTACATGGATGTGATTTTTTTTTAATTATGTCATGTCCTGATGACTAGTTTTTAACTAGCAGATTTTTATTTATTTATTTTATCCTGGTCCACTATTGCATCAGTCTTTTTCTATTGGTGCCCTTCAACATTAACTTTCAAAATAAATTTGTGTTTTAACTCAGTAGGAAGCTATTCCAGTTCTGTGACATGTTCAGGCATGAAGTCGTCCCCGGGGTTTTCTCTTTAACCGCTGTGCCCACAAATATCCGATTTCCTTTTCTTCAGCCACAGGTGCCGTGTATTCCCTCTGGGGCCAATTTCAAGCATGGAGCTTCCCAACCTCTCAATTCTTGCTGAGAGATTTAATTCTAGCTCTGCCCTATCATTTTGAATCCTCTGGGGATTATTCCCCTTCCATTCCTCTCCAGAGAAGGGCCCAACAAACTCTGAGTCCAGAACTAGTTGAATTAGCTGGGATCTCTGGTGAGAGGGAGAATTATTACTATTATTATTATCCTCAAAGTTTCCGCTCTGCTCTTTGGCCGAATCCTCCAGGGAGACTTTGGGCAGAGACAGATGGAACCAGCTGCAGTTCTCTGCTTCTCTCTCTGACCCGGGAGGCCCAAAATGGAAACCTTTCCTGGGGGAGAACTTGGCTTTAGGCAAAAAGCCCCACTGGGAGATTTCAGACTTGGGACTTCCCTCCCCACTCAGGATCAGGGCTGTCTGTCTTCCTTCACACCAAAGTGGGCCACCCTGGGGGAAATAAGAGCTGAATGCCAATGCAGCCATGTTGCTGCCTGCTGGGGTCACCCCCCCAAAAGACCCCCCTTTTCCATCTCCTGTCCCCAAATGGGAGCTCTTTCTTCAGCCTCTCCTTGACTCCCTTGTGCCCCCACCAAGCCCCTCTTTAATGTGTAGAAGAGTTGGGGGTCCTGCGTCCTTCCAGATGTGGCTGGGTAACATCTTCCCCTCTGGCTGGAAGCCTCTCCCCCTTCGATCCTGCCCCAAGGGGACCCTGCAGTGCTTGGGCCTGATCCTCAGGCCTGCCGGAAGTGGCCTCCATTTTGAATACTCCGAGGAGTCCTTGTAGAAATGGCGGCTGCTTTTGGAGCTTCCCACCCTGATCCTCAGGCTGTTGGGAGACTGCAAAGCTCTCCTGGCTCTTGCTGGGCTTGGGAAACCAGACCCTGCATGACGATGGGGCAGCTTCAGATGAGCTCCCTGAAACCTTTTCCTGGCTTTGACCCTCCCTCACTCCCCCCAAACCCCACATTTCTTCAATAAAGAACACAAAAAAAGCTGGAAGAGACAAACCTTTTCATCTTGCACTGCCCCGTCCCCCAAATTAGGTGCTCAAACTAAACTCCCCACCTCTGCCCTCAAATCCCTACCCTCTTTAACAATTTGCTAGATATACTGCATGCCTGAAATAGAAGATCAGAGTTGAAAGGGACCTTGGAGGTCTTCCAGTTTAACCCCCTGCTCAAGCAGGAGACCTGACCATTTACCCTTTCAGACAAACGTTTGTCCAGTCTCTTCTTGAAAAACTGCAGTGTTGAAGCACCCACAACTTCTGGAGACAAGTCGTTCCATTGATTGTTTTGTTAGGAAATTTCTCCTTAGTTCTAGGTTGGTTCAAAATCTGTAAGTTTACTTTGACTGCAGAGAGTCAAATAATAAATAAAAGCAAGGAAAAAAAGCAATGAATTTTTTTTTGCTCTGTCCCACTGCATGCGAGGAGCCCCCCCCCCAGAAGAGACGTTTTTGATCCCACCCAAGGCTGCCCTGACTGGATCGGATGAAGGGCTCTGCCTCCCCTTCTCTCTTCCAGAGCCCCCTCCCTGCCCTTGTCAGGAAGGCCCACAGA
Source organism: Crotalus tigris (assembly GCF_016545835.1). Lineage (NCBI taxonomy): Eukaryota > Metazoa > Chordata > Lepidosauria > Squamata > Viperidae > Crotalus > Crotalus tigris. The sequence continues at coordinate 6,268 of NW_024100254.1, forward strand.
CCTCCTGTAGGCCCCTCTCTCACTCCTGGCTCTCCAGGACCCGTGCTTCATTGCCCCCCCGCAAGTTGCCTTCATGAGGACCTGAAACTATTCTCCTTGTCAGGATTGGGAGATTCTTGTCACTGCTCTGCAGCACAACCAGCTGTAAAAATCGGCCCAATTTTAGAGAGTTGGAGGCCACCTGGCTGGGCTTGGAAGAACAGAGCCAGGCACAGCAAGGCTCACAGCCTCAGCCGACTGGGTGAAGGTGGTCAGAAAGGCCCTGGGTGGAGCTGAGCCGGAGACCTTGGCAAGGATTTCAGGAAGTGCTTTGCCTTTGAAGGAACGGCTGAAAGTTCCCTTCCCTAACATCTTTGTGTGAAGAAGCTACAGTCTCAAAGCAGACAGGCCTTCATCCTTAGGAACCTGCTAGAGAGCAAGAAAGATCAAGAATGCTTAGGAAAGCAAAAGTAGTCAAGAATGCTTGTTCAAGAGAAACCCCAGACATAACCCATGAGACAAGGCAACAGTTGGGGAAAGGGGAACTTGGGGGCAAAACCTGAGATGCTCCTTCCTTTGCAAAACAGGACCACAAACTAGGCTGATCTCTCGTCTTGTGAATGTTGCCATGCTGGATAGCCAGGGACCCTGAATCCAAAGGCAGATCCTATAAAAGGTTTTCTATCTTCTGTGCACACATACTGCATTGGCCATCACGTAGATGGTTTGTGGTGAGTCTGGGTGAGTTCACACAACACCCTTAACTTAGGTTAAGGGAAGAGAACTGCTACATTGGCATAATGTATCATGCCAAAATATTAAACCAGATGCTGGCTTAGCATGATGAATTTTCTTCACACATTGGCACAGGACAAGGGTCCCAGCTACTGGACTTTTATTTTATTTTTACTTAAATTTAAATTAAACTTTATATTTAAAGTTTTAAAATCTCAGTCAATATTGTCAGTGGTTCTATGGATGACCAAAGTCCCCGGCTCCTTAGGAGTTTTTTTGGGAATGCAAGGGAGAAAGAAGCCACTTTTAATCTGGCTCCCTCTGAAGTGCAAAGCCTTTGCCCCTCCCTGTGGTCAGTGCCAGGCTGAGATGTACCCAGCTTGCTAAAAATAATGCAGAAATGCCTGAAAAAACTTGAATGGCCTAAACATGATCTGTGAACGTCACCCGTTAATTCAGTTGATGAATCCACCCAGCTCAGAAAAGAGGGTTTCTACTGAATCTAGGTGAAAGAGAGCATACGCTTCCATGATGGTCAGTGGAGTTTGATTCACTCAGCTCACCCACCTGGTGGGACACTCATACAACACACTGGCAGGGGCTCAGCAACTGAGTCCTGCAAAGGGGACTGAGGGGGTCCCACCGATGCTGGGTGTGCTGAGCCTGGCCAGATGCAAACAGGGGTTCAAACACTCAAGACTCAGGTGGGCTCTCCTAGCCTGCAGGTGCCCAGGACTCACCTCCTGAAGGGGTTCCTGCCTGACCATCCATGCTGCCCTGTGCTGCTAACAGAAGGGGGTGCATTGAATTGGACCCCCCCATCTGTGGAACCACCCCTGCTGTGATGTCCCTGCTGCTCCCCCACCCTTGCTATTTGCTAGGAAGGCTTCACCCTCAAAGAAAACTTTTCCAACCATGCCTGAGGCTGCTTGAACCGAATCATGAAGGGGCTCCTTCCTCTTTTCCTGCCCTTGACAGGAAGGGACAACCATCTCCTGCAGTCCTTCTGCCCTTCCAGGACCCCAATTTCATCAGCCTGTCTGCAGCCTTTATGAGGACTTGTTACTCGCTGTCACGATCAGGATTGGAGTTTTCCTGCTGCTTTTACAGAGAGCAACCAGATTAAAAAAATCTGCCCAAGTTTAGCAAATTGTAGTCCACTTGGCTGGTTTTGCAAGATTGAAGCCAGACTCAGGAAGCCCCACAGCCTCAACCGGCTGTGTGTGAAAGTAATCAGAAAGACCATAATGACCAGTTTTTCAGAAGCAATTTGCCATTGCCTCTTTCACAGGGTTCTGAGAGGTTGGCTGGCCCAGGTTTACCCAGTTGGCTTTGTGCCCAAGGCAGGACTAGAAATCATGGTCTCCTACTTACTAGTTTGATGCATTGATTTTTTCACTGCAATCATCACCCTCCCTGTCTCTGAGACCTCTTCTCCTACGTCTCCAGTGACTGCCTGTGATGTAAACATCAGACTGAAGCAACAAGGAAGGGATCTTGCATCAGAAAAGAATAAATATCACAGTTAAGCTTTTTGTGGCTCACATTACAGGACAGACAGGAGCTGTGCTCTTGAATATGTTTTCTCTCTCTTTCAGGTGAATCTTGGTTTCTCTGTTTGAATCAGGAAAGCCACTGGATATTCCACCCATTCAAAGTGCTTTGAATTCTAATTCTTTTTTTAGAAAGAGGAAAGAGATTGATTCCACCCCATGAATTATGGACCTCCTGCTTCTGCTTCTGCTTCTGCTTCTCCTTCTGCTTCTGATGCTGCTGGTGTCCCAGCCACTCTCTGGGAAGCTGAGAATGAAGTGCCCACTGAATTTGGACCACCAGGATGGAGAAAAGCCATGGAGCTATTGTAGGCCAGGAGATCTTATCATTGGTATAGTCATCTCTGCATCAGCAATCATACCTGCAACATTACCTTTCAATATGGCTCCTTCTAGTCAGATTCAGCTGTAAGTCATGCAATGGAGTTTCATTACCTCCAGTTGCAGCTCTAACACTTACTCTTATATTGCAGGATCTGACAAATATTTTAAATCCTTTTGATTAACACAGCCTCTCCCTTTTGCCTAATTTTCTGAGAGTAGAACATGAGGCAAATGAAACCTGAAAGAAGTACACATTATTTTCCTTTCTGTGTGCAATCGTAAATTCATGACTTGAATACTGATTTTAGTTGAAAGTAATGATTGAAATGGTTCTAATTTCCTCTGCCCAACCATTTCCATATTTTTATAACCGATTGATGTGCAATGTCTGATTTTTAAAGGAATAGAAGATGACTTGTTTTTAGAACAGCTTCTCTGGGTCACTTATCAAAAATCTCCTTCCTTTAATGGTGATTCTTCTTTAATGACTGAATTATTCTGGGCTATGAATATTAGTACTGCTAAAAATAATTGTATGTTTCAGATTTGTTAAACCTTTCTGAGAACTATCCCCATCCTCAATGCTAACAATATTAAAGGGTGATGGGTGACTATCATTTGCCTCTAATTTTGGATCAATATTGGCTTATATTTCAGCTACTTTGTGGAGAAAAAAGATGATTAAATGGAGAAAAAGTATTTTTGTTGTTGTTGCTGTTGATGATGCTAACATTACTATGATCATGGTTTTACACTAGTTTATCCTATGGAAAGGATAATATACTTCGCATGATTTTCAATATTGAACTGGTGAGGGAGAATCCCCAGCTCCTGCACAATCTCACACTTGGCTACAACATCCATGACAACTATGATAACACCCTTGGCACTTCAGATGCCTTGATGGACATGCTCTCTACTGGAGAAGCCAATGTTCCCAACTACAGCTGTGGAAGGAAGGACAAGCTTTTAGCTCTTGTTGATGGAGCTGACAGAGACATCTCCATCCAGATGTCAACATTAGCAGGCATCTGCAAAGTCCCACAGGTTTGTGTTTGTCCCTCCCTTTCTGTAAAGTGAGTGGGGTATTTGTGTGTAAGCAATAGATCCAACTGTGTCTTCTCTATGGAATTCAAGATAATTTTGAATAATAATATTGATAAGTCTGTACTTCCAAAGGCACTTTACTCCCTTCTAAGAAATGGTGCCAAGCTAATAACGCCCATCATACTTCAAAAGCCTCTTTCTCCCAACCAGCCCATCTCCTCTCTGTTTCCGAAAGATTTTGTGAAGTGTAGGCGCAGGGCTGCAGATTCCCCCCTAAGGTTTTTTTGTTGGAGGATTGTGCCGAGTGCAACTTCACTAGCATCAGCTTGGATGATGAAAGGTTCGTCAGGATCAGGGTGTTGAAGAACTGGTTCTGCTGCAAATAAACTTTTCACCATGGCATTTGTAAGTGTTATCTTTATTAATAATAATAATAATAATAATAATAATAATAATAATAATAATAATGTTGGAAGGGATCTTGGAGGTTATCTGGTCCAACCCCCTGCTCAGGCAGGAAATCCTAAATCATTTCAGACAAATGGCTGTCCAGTCTCTTCTTCAAAAACTTCCAGTGTTAGAGCATTCACCAATTCTGGAGGCAGGTTGTTCCACTGGTTATTTGTTCTCACTGTCAGGAAGTTTCTCCTTAGTTCTAGGTTGCTTCTCTCCTTGATTAGTTTCCATCTGTTGCTCTTGTCCTGCTTTCAGGTGCCTTGGAGAATAGCTTGACTCCCTCTTCTTTATGGCAGGCCCTGAGATACTGGAACACTGCTATCATGTCCCCCCTCGTCATTCTTTTCATTAAAATAGACATAACCAATTCCAGCAGAGAACTGTCTTTTCATGACATCGTCCCAATTGCTTAGAGGTTTCTGCTGCACACTTATGAAGGTGAGGAGAGGCTCTGTGTTCAATCAAAGGATCTTCTGTACGATAGGAATGTGCAGTACTTATGAAAAAGTCAAATTTTTTACATAGTCTTAGCCAAAATAATGATATCCTCACTAATGACCAAATCTCAGATTTTTAAACAGAGTCCTATGGGATTACCTTTCCTACTGATGATAAAAAATATATGTATTATGAACCTTTAGGGGCCACTAACGTTAACCAACCACTTTATTAAAAATCTACAAATATGTTAGGCAACGTATCAACTATTTTTTGCCCTAAAATTCTCATGATCAAATTCATCATAAAAGCTTTGAAGAGCAATAAAGCCTCTGGAGAGGATTTTCTACCAGTAGAAAAATTTAAGCAACATCCCGACTGGTGGGACCCTCCATTGACAGATACATTTACACATATAAATAATATTCACCATGACCATTTGGGACCAAGATGGCAAGTGTAATTCTTATATATAAAAAAGGGAACAAAAAGGATCCTAGCAATTCCAGGCCCATTTCTCTAACAGATCTTGTGACTGAAATATATGCAAACATGCACTTGAAAAGTATTGATAGTAGGTGGATGAAAAGTCTTTAGGCAGATGTGATCCACTCTTGACAATTCTTTTGTCTTGAACCATCTAACTATAAAAATATCAGTCACAGGAAATAATGGTTGGCTGCCTTTATAGCATTTGACACAATAAACAAAGAAATTTTATGGAAGAAATTGACTGCCCTTCAAATGGAGCTCAGGATGTTGGCCCTGCTCAAAGCCCATTCTACAAGCCCTGACAGTGAGAACAATTAATCAGTGGAACGGCTTGCCTCATGAAGTTGTGGGTGCTCCATTAATGGAGATTTTCAAAAAGTGGCTGAACATTCATTTGGTCTGGATCTCTTGCTATGGGCAGGGGGCTGGACTAGAAAACCTCCATGGTCCCTTCCATCCCATTTTTCTTCAGTTGTTTGAGAGTGTGTTTGGGGCTCAATGGAGCCATGAGAAGTAGGATTGATATGTACCAAAAGGTAAGGCAAAGGTGTTGCCAATATGACATTTGGGTTGCATGTCCTGTTAAGAGGACTTGGCTCCTATTCTCATAATAATTATCTGATTATGGATGAGTCAAAGTCAATAATTACAATCTTTGGGAAAGGACAGCATTGCCCTATAGGGCTAATCGATGAGGAGGCAACAGAGCAAGTTCACACCTTTCCTTACCAGGGGGAACTTTTCTCTGTGACTGGATCTGGGCTCCCTCAACATCAAAGGAGCTCATTTAGAAGGCACAAGTGAATGCATGTTAATTTCTTTTTTTAAAAATCATAGGTATGCGGCTTCCTTAGACTGAATAATTAAATACAAAATACCAATGTTATCATTATGCAAAATACCAATGTTACCATTATGCACTTATATTGAGCTGAACTTTGTGATTTAATTTATATTACTACTAGAACAAATTCGATCGTATCATCTGAGAAGTATCTTGAGGGTGGATGAAAGGACTTCAGCTCCTGCCCTTAGAGCAGAATTGGGAATTTATACAATTTATAAAATTGGGGCATATAATTTAATAATATTATTGGTAGGAAAACTGATAAGAGTCCTCAAACGCTATTAGAACAAACAAATTTTATTTAAAACATTCCTGATTTTATATTAGGAACTGTCATCTCCCTGTCTTTTTTGCCACTCGAGAAAAACCTGGAAAAAAAATGCTGTACAAAGAATCCAAGATGGTTAAAATAGCGAAAAGTAGGGCCGTCTTTAGTAAGGCTGGCACACTGAAAGGCATCAGCTGCTACAAATGTACCTTCCAAGTATTGAGTTAAATCTTCCAAACTCCTTACAATGAATATACTTGTATTTGTGGAGCTCTAGAAAGAGAAAATGTAATACATCTATTATTTTGAATGTCAGTTATTTAAGAAAGAGGGAGATCAATATCTTGGATTGCACTTTAGAGAAACAATCTATTGCGATCCTAATATTAAAAAAAATGTATTTCCTCTGTGCTCAGAATTCAAAAATTATTTATAATAAAGCCCTTTTCAGAAGGAAATTATGGTCTGATAATAGTAAATTCTGGGGTTATAAAGAAATACTATTTTCATTCTTTATGATTATTCTATTGTACTTATTTTTATAATTCTCTTTTTATATGCAATCTCGTTGATGTTCTGTGTTTTATATTCTGTATCTTGATATGGCCTAATGACTAATCAACAGGAAATGTTCTAATAGTGAAGGAAATGATTGGTCCCTTAGTGGATGAAAGTGGCAAGAAGGTGACAAGCAACAGGGAGAAAGCAGAACTATTTAAATCGTTGTTTGCATCTGTCTTTACACAAAGGGAAAAAACAGATCAACTTATCAAAAATAGTGCCATAAAAAACAGAATAGAAACACATGTTAAGATAGGAAGAAAATGGTAAGTGAGCACCTGTCCAGCCTAGATGAGTTCAAATCACCAGGACCAGATGGATTACACCCCAAGGTTCTCAAGGAACTGGCAGATGTGATCTCAGAACCACTGAACTATATTTTTCAAAGATCCTGGAGCCCTGGGGAACTACCAGAGGACTGGAAAAGAGCTGATGTAGTTCCCATTTACAAAAAAGGAAAGAAAATGGATCCAGGAAATTACAGACCTATTAGCCTGACCTTGATACCTGGAAATATTCTGGAAAAGATAATCAAACAACGAATCAACGAACACCTAGAGGCAAACAAAGTCATTACTAAAAGCCAACACGGGTTTGTCAAAAATAGATCATGCCAGACGAATCTTATTGCATTCTTTGACCAAGTGACAAAATTAATGGACCAGAGAAATGCTGTGGATATAATTTACTTGGACTTCAGTAAGGCATTTGACAAAGTAGACCACAACCTACTACTCGATAAGATAGAAAAATACGGGTTAGACAGCATCACCACCAGATGGATTCGTAGCTGGCTGACCGGCCGTACTCAGTGTGTTGTCCTCAATGGAACTGCATTTACATGGAGGGAAGTGTGTAGTGGGGTGTCCCAGGGCTCTATTCTTGGCCCACTGCTCTTAAACATCTTCATCAACGATTTGGACAAGGGGGTAGATGGGGAACTCATCAAATTTACAGATGACACCAAGTTGGCTGGAATAGCCAACACTCCAGAAGACAGGCTTAAGATACAGGAGGATCTGGACAGACTTGAACACTGGGCGCTATCTAACAAAATGAAATTCAATGGTGAAAAAAGCAAGGTTCTACATTTAGGCAAGAAAAACCAAATGCACAGTAAGTGCAAAGGGATAGAATCAAGATCACGTGAAGTGTTAATACCACTTTACAATGCCTTGGTAAGGCCACACTTGGAATACTGCATCCAGTTTTGGTCACCACAATGTAAAAAAGATGTTGAGACTCTAGAAAGAGTACAGAGAAGAGCAATAAAGATGATTAGGGGATTGGAGGCTAAAACGTATAAGGAACAGCTGCTGGAATTGGGTATGTCTAGTTTAACAAAGAGAAGGACGAGGGGGGGACATGATAGCATTGTTCCAATATCTCAGGGGCTGCCACAAAGAAGAGGGAGTCAAGCTATTCTCCAAAGCGCCTGAAGGCAGGACAAGAAGCAACGGATGGAAACGAACCAAGGAGAGAAGCAACCTGGAACTAAGGAGAAATTTCCTGTTAGAACAATTAACCAGTGGAACAACCTGCTTCCAGAAGCGGTGAATGCTCCAACACTAGAAGTTTTTAAGAAGAGATTGGACAACTATTTGTCTGAAATGGTATAGGGTTTCCTGCCTGAGCCGGGGGTTGGATTAGATGACCTCCAAGGTCCCTTCCAACATCATCATCATCATTATTATTTTTATTATTATTATTATTGAGCTCCAGAAATAGAAGTTGTATTATTTTGAATGACAATTATTTAAGAAAGAGGAAGATGAATATCTTGGATTGCAATTTAGAGAAACAGTCTATTGGGATCCTAATATTTAAAAAAAATGTATTTACTCTGTGTTCAGAATTCAAAAATTATATATAATAAAGCACTTTTCAGAGGGAAATTAGGTCTGATTGTGGCAAATTCTTGGGTTATAAAGAAATACTGTTTTCATTCTTTATACTTATTCTATTTTACTTAATTTTTATATTCTGTTTTTACATGCAGTCTTGTTAATCTTCTGTATTTTATAATTTTGTATCTTGATGTGGCCTAATGACTAATCAACAGAAAATGTTCTAATATGTGCATGACAAAAATATTGGGACTTGGTAGGAGTCCAAATATAACACAGAATTGTTTTTTTCAGGTCAGTGATAGAATTGTTTCAGAGGTTCTGAGTGAAAAAAGTCAGTTCCCCCTTTTCCATCCGATGTTCCCCAAAGAAGGGATACAATATCCAGCAATTGTCCAACTGCTCCTCCATTTTGGATGGACCCTGATTGGTCTCTTTGCTCCAGACACAGAGAAGGGAGAGAATTTCATGAGGACTTTTACTCCTATGCTTGTCAAGAATAGAATTTGTGTTGTTATATCACGATTCTCAACAACTGGACATACCACATTCCTCAGGGATGCCCTCTCTAAGTGGAGACAAGTCAACATCTTTGTTCACTTCATTGAATATGATTCCCTTTGGGACAGAATTCTTCCCTTCCATTCAGCACTTGAAGGTTTGCCAGGACCCATTGAAGGGAAAGTCTGGATCATGACAGTGGTTGGAATATTTTTAGAGAAAAAGGATTGGCGTCTCAAGCACGTCCATAGTATTTGGAGCTTTCCCTTTCAATGGAAAAAGAGTTGGAAAAATGATAATATCTATAAATCACCTTTCTTTGTGGAAAGTGAATTTCAAGCTAAGTATTTTCACTGTTCTGTTTCAAAACACACCTTTTCTGTCAAAGGCCGGAGAAGATGCACCCAGAAAACAGCAGTGGAGATCCAAAAGAAAAAGAATAGGACGCAGATCCCAAATGATGGCTATACCTACAGTGTCATAAAGATTCTGGCCCATGCCTTAAGTGCTGCATCCAAGACTCAGAGAAGAAGGAAGAAGGGTGAAGAGAGTTTGGGGGCTCCAAGGCTGCAGCCGTGGAAGGTAGGGGGTCCCAACAAGGATCCATCAAACTAAATTCTTTTTCAGGATCTTTTGTGCTCTCTGGGCTTGGTGGTTTAAGATCTTAAACATCTGTACAACATCTCCTATTTATCAGAAGAGTGCTGCATCCTCCCTTCAACAACCAAGACCTTTTATATATTCGAAAAAAAAGTTCCCCAACATTTTCTGATTTGAAGCTCCTGTAAACTAGGACAGGAAACAATGGCTGGAAACTGATCAAAGAGAGAAACAACCTGGAATTAAGGAGAAACCTCCTAACAATGAGGACAATTAGCCAGTGGAACAGCTTGCCTTCAGAAATCATGGGTGCTTCATTATTGGAGATTTTTAAGAAGAGACTAGACAGTCACTTGTCTGAGATGGTATAGGTTCTCCTGTTAGAGCAGGAGGCTGGACTAGAAGAACTCCAAGGATCCTTCCAGTTCTCTTCTCTTCTCTTCTCTTCTCTTCCAACATGGCTCTTCTGCTTGATGTCTTTCCTCAAGACTTAAAGCAGCTTCTTTGATCTCTTCCTCCCCTTCTTTGTCCTTGACTAAAGCTGATGGAAATTTTATGCAGTGTCTTCTCCAAGTGTGGTGCCTGCAAGAGGACCTGGTATCACTCCACTGGATCATTAATGACATTATCGACAAATTAATAATACGGTTATTATCATAACATTAACGTATTACTACTACTATATTATAATCAGTAACCATTCTACACATAGAATAATGTTAGAAAAACTACAAATGAAATATTAATATAGATTATAGCTGCCATTCATTACATTCATACAATCGTCCTGGATGCTAACAATTAGTTAGTTTCCTATTGAATTTTACTCATGCACCTCTCTCTAACACAAAATCATATTTTTATTTTCTGGAAGCTGTAAGGCTCTGCCTCAGCTGAATCTCTCAGGAAAGCAGAACTCTTGAAACTGGCATCATTTCAAAAGGAACTTTTATTGAGAGTCAGTGACAGCAAGAGAAGGCAGGCAGAATCTGAAATTCTGAAGGTGAAATTGTTAGGCTAAACCCCATTGTTCAAAAACCCTCCCAACTGCCCAGTCCATAGGAGCCAATCCAGAGGTGCAAAGAGGTTGTGAGAACTCCAGAGGGAAACTGCGGTAAGATGTTCCCAGGCATCTCCTCCTTGGTGAGGTGAGGCAGATGACCTCAGACTGGGGAACTGAGTCAACAACCAAGTCTAATTGTTTTTTGTAACTCCCCAATTTTATCAGTAATATTAATATTTATTTGAGTACAATTTTTGAGACAGTTGTATTCACTTAATTATCTCATACTATCCAGCACTCAATTGACTAGATCCCCATTCATCACACCATGAAGCATTTTGTTCATTGTTTGCTAAAAACAACTTATACCAACAGCATTCACACAATATGTTAAGGAAGTATAACATATGTGTGAATGAGTTAAGCGGACCAGAGAAATAGATGTAGGGAAGGATAAGATAAGGTGGTTTGGGGGGGGGGCAACCCACAGCTGCATAACAGGCAGAGAAAGAAACTCAGAAAAAGTCCTCCCTAAATTTTTTGACTGTCAAAAGAGATGGTGAAAGATTTGTACTTTCACATTGCAAGATTTTGTTAATATAGCCTTACAATAAAGTAGAATTACTTCATCTGGTCATTTTTCCTATCTCCTCTACCTGAATGAATATTAGCCTTGCAACTTTCTTCTTAACAAATCCTTGCTTTCCGGTAATCACCCTATTGTTTGCAAGGAGTTTATGAATACTCTAGTTATTTGTGTATTTTGTTTATTTGATTGGTGATCTTTGCTACATTGTTATATATGATTGACCATTTTTGTCAATATACATATTATCAGTATACTACATGATTTAGGAATATTGCTGAATTTTTGTACTTCAGTTGTGAAGATAATGGTAACACTTGTTCTCCCATCTCACAATATTCGCAAGTAAAACAATCATAGAAGAAAGATTCAAAAATAAAAAGTGATAAGAGATAAGAAACCAAGATTTCTACTTTTAAATTCCTGGATGTTTCCATTCTAGTTCCATCCATTTCTAAAGAAGAGGGAGTTGTACAATCTTTCCCTGCTGAAAGTGTACTTGGATCAGAATGGAGACGTAGCAGCAGACCTGGCCATCGTTAGTAGGTTAGTTCTCCCCAAGAAGGATCCCTTTGACAAGCGAATGGGGAGTTTTGAAAGACAAAGACTTACAATCAACCAAGATGCTTTGTCACAGTTAAAGTTGCTCAACAAGGTGGGGAAAATATTGGTATATTTTCTCTTTTTTCCAAAGCTGTTTCAAATGGGCTAAACCCAGTCAAAAAAGGGGTAACCTTCACATAGAATTGAATGAGTGGAGTAAAACTTCTATAATTTTCTTAGGCAGATAAGCATGCTTCAGTTCTATTGACCAAGGTTTCCCTTCTGATGCTACCATGCTGAACCCTGTTGTAAGCTGATCCAAAATGAGATATGGGGTGATTATTATTTAGGACACAAATCACTGCCTTTTAGTGTCCCTTTGGCAGTTTAGTATCACCAAAAAACTGATAAGACATGGCCTCATATGCTGAAGATTTTGGCGTTAATAGCTTCAGGTTCACTAGTTTTTTTGCCTTCACATATCAAAGGTGAAAGAAATTCTGTTGACAAGTCCTTGAGTTCAGATTTAGATTGAATTGAATGAAATGGAATCAAGACAGGATGGAGATCCTGTTGGTCCAATAGGTAAATAAACTTCATCTTGCCTTGATTGGAGTCAGGGGTCTCCCAAAATTGCAGGCCCACAGTCTGTATAGCTGCCTCTCTTTAACATTAATGAGATAGTGGAATTTAGGAAGGAGGTTCACATGAAATAAAAATGACTGATATGATGTGAGCTCATTTATGGATTGACTAATTAAATTTATTTGTTGCCCATCTCACTATTGATAATGGTTTGAAAACTGAAGTACTGAAGCATCGCTTTGCTGAAAATAAATCTTGATATCACAAATGATAAGGGACAATTTTGAGGGAAATATTACTTAGATTTGGGCACTGGCTTGTAAGAGTGCACTTCATCTGAAAATCCCTTGAATGCAACTGTTTATCTTGATTGTTAGCTGCCTTAGGACACATTGAGAGGCTACAAATCAAATTAATAATAAATATGAGTGTGTATTTCCCTGACAGATTGTGTCACCTAATTGTATTCTTTCAACAGAAAGCACTTTGTGTTGAGTATCCATTTCCCACACAGGGCTCACACTCATGACCCTTGTGGTGCACCAAAAGATCCCTGACTCACCCTTTTTGAAGGACACGTTCTCATGACCTCACCTCCATCTCACCTCACTATAGTTTTAGAAACTAGTCAGCCAGTTTTAGTTTTAGTTCACCAGCATGGCAGCCATATAAACTGAACAAATATATATATGAATGAAGAATATCTTTAAGGTTGACAATCTGTAAAGAAATTTCCGTTTTTATCTTAATTGGGAAGTAATTTTGGACTGCTTTCAAAGGGAAGCAGCTTTGCAATGTTTTCTGCACTCCAGAAGAATCCTTTCCAGATCCTACTGGTCAGAAGTTTCTTCTTCATCTTCATTTATTTATTTATTCTATTTCACTAAATGTAATGAAATGAAAATAAAATTTTACAATATAGTTTACTCTAAAATTTAGTATTTTAGATATTATATTTTAAAATAAAGCATGTATGAAGAATGAAGGAATGCATGTTAATTCCACTATGAGGAGGAACCCGCCGGTTGCCACTTAATGGTTAATCTTTTCTCAGTTTCATCTGTCCAGACTTTGTTAAGTAGAAAGCTACTTTATTGTAGTCTGATAAATCAGAAGAAAAAGGGAGGAACTGAATGAAGCATCTGCCTACAATTGTATCTCCTGCAACCATTTGGAAGGTGTCAGAGATTTCATATTTGCCTACATGAAGTCCAGAGACAACTTGGCTGATGTTCATGTCTACCTCCATTTTACATGGATGGTGAGTCCTGACATATTTTCTTTGGCATTTCTCCTTTTTCTGTTTAGTCTCTGCCTCAGTCTAAATGTGTGGAAAAATGCCTTCCTGGATTTGTCAAGAAGGCTCGAGAAAGAGAGCCATTTTGCTGCTATGACTGCATTCCTTGTCCAAAGGGGACCATCTCCACTCAGGAAGGTACGTGACACCAAAGGGAAACTTTGATCAATATGCATGTTAAAAACACATGTAACTTTGATTGTTTATTTCTCAATTTTAATAGTGTCCCATTTCTTCCCTAAATGGGATTTATAAGAAAAATATCTTGAAGGGTGAGGTAGAAAGAAGGATGTTGTGGATTGCATGGGAAATCTCTCTTTCATTTCCCAGTTTGGAGGTTTCTGTCCATATTTATCTTTCTTAGAAATATCTGTGTTCTTTGTAACTTGAGGAATGATTTTAGATCAATGGGATTTGTTTACCTAAACCAACTTTACATTACAGGCTGATAGATGCATCTATCAATCATTCATTTAATTAGTTAATCTTTAGTAAGATCATATATCCTTATAAGCTGCAATATCTAATTGGGAGGAATAATAGAGGTAGAGATGTTGAGTTAAAGGAACAATGAAAACCAAATAGAGGATTCAGGATTCACTTGGAATTTACAAATAGTCCAAAATGCAAAGGCATGCACAGTGTTGAGTTTCCATGTGTTCTTCCATAGGACACCCCAACTGTGCAGGCTGCACAGAATCACAGTTTCTTTCCAGGTGCAACTAAATTCACCTTTCAAAGCCTCCATTAAACAGAACTAGGGCATCTGCATATAATAATTGGCATGCAAACGGTCTGTTCCCTTAAAGGATTCCCACTTTATGCATCATCAGAAGCCTTCCTTTTCTGCTGCAGTTCCTGCCTTATAGGATCCATTTCCCCTTGAAATTGAATAGGTCCCCATCCTCTTAAACCTCTGAACACATGCTACTTCTCCCAACTATTTGAGATAAAATAAAGTCAGTGCAGGATACGAATCTGGTGGATTACTTCAGAAAAGGGAGGATGCAGCACCAGATAGATTTTCTTTTGAATTTATATTGTTCTTGTTCTTTTTATAGTTGTATGTATTGGGTATTTTTTTTTGGCTCTTGTTGTGTAAGTATATTCCATTTACTGAGGCTTTTCTGTTCTCTTTATATCACATCTTATCCAAAGTTTTTCTTGAAATTTGAAAGACTGTAAAAGAAATATTACTTTCTTTTCTCAGATACCACAAAATGTAACAACTGCCCAGATGATCAATATCCAACCAAGAACCGAATCCAGTGTATCTCTAAAAGAATAACCTTCCTTTCCTATGAAGAACATCTCAGCATCATCCTCATCTCCTTTGCTCTTCTCTTGTTCCTAATCACAGGCTTTGTTTTATTCATATTTATTAAATACCTTGAAACTCCTATTGTCAAAGCCAACAACCGGGACCTCTCCTACATCCTCCTGGTCTCCCTTCTGCTTTGCTTCTTATCCTCCTTTTTCTTCATTGGCCGACCAAGGAAAGCCACCTGCCTTCTCCGACAAACAGTGTTCAGCATTGTCTTCTCAGTAGCTGTTTCGTCTGTGTTGGCCAAAACGATCACAGTAGTGCTGGCATTCCTAGCCTCAAAGCCAGGCAATAAAGTGAAAAGATGGTTGGGGAAGAGCTTGGCCAACTCCATCATCCTTTCTTGTTCTGCTGTCCAGATTCTCATCTGTGCCATGTGGTTGGGAGCTTCTCCCCCATTTCCTGACTCTGATCTGCACTCCCAGCCTGGAGAGATTATCCTTCAATGCAACGAAGGCTCTGTCATCATGTTTTATATTGTCCTTGGCTACATGGGCTTCCTTGCTGCAATTTGCTTCACTGTGGCTTTCCTGGCCAGGAATCTTCCTGGAGGTTTCAATGAAGCCAAGCTGATCACTTTCAGCATGCTGGTCTTCTGCAGTGTCTGGGTCTCCTTCCTCCCTACCTACCTGAGTACTAAGGGAAAATACATGGTGGCCGTGCAGGTCTTCTCCATCTTGGCCTCTGGTGCTGGACTATTGAGCTGCATTTTTTTCCCCAAGTGCTACATTATCATCCTGAGACCAGATCTAAACACTAAGGAACATCTAATGGCAAAATCAGGGGAATGATTGTGAAATTGTTTCTTAGGCTGGTAATGTCTAATTATCCATTATTATTGGTTATATGTTCTTCCTTTGGATTTACTTGACAACTTATGTTTATTAAAACTGAAGGAAATAAATACGTGAAGTTTGTTAGTTAGATGAAAATTAAAGATTGTCAAATACATTAATAATAAACAAATTAAAAACAAACAAATGAATAAATATTATGTTTTTTAAACTATTGGTTTTCATCCTTTTCCTCAGCACAGATGTGAATATTTGGCTTAAGCAAGTCTTCAAGACAAGAGATATATGAGTCATTTCCTGGGCTTTATAGTGGTGTAAGCTTGGCAGGTATCTTCAAAGCTAATTAGTGAGGTCTGAATCTCATATCTTTCATGGTTCTTTATGAATTTGTATTTCCATTCCCCCAAGTTATGGGTTCTACTGGGGATAAGAGAGTAAGTGGCATAGCTCTCATCTTCCTCAGAGTACACAAGCCCCACAACCACGTCAAGGTAGTGCCTCACTGGGGGATGATGATGATGATGATGATGATTGTTTGTTGTTGTTGTTGTTGATCATCACACAGTCAGCCAGACGTTCAGACTGGATTTGGCATTTTGTCTACCTATCAAGTCCTTATCCAGGACCTGGGATAGGCAGATGTGGATGTTTGATGGTATTACAGATATCATCACAGGATTAGGTCGCCTTTTGCAATTGACTAATAGCGAATTTGTCAATGCCAATGGTGTTCAAGTGGTGCTCCTGTTTTTTTGGGATTGCACCCAAGGAGCCTATTACTATTGGTACTACCCTTGCTTGCTTTTGCCACAGTCTTTCTATTTCTATTTGTAGGTCTTTGTATTTTGTTATCTTCTCCAGTTCTTTCTCTTCTATTCTGCTATCTCCAGGCACTGCCACGTCCACTATCCAGACTTTTTGTCTTTCTTATCGACAATTGTTAAGTCTGGGGTGTTATGTTGCAGGTGCTTGAATTCTGGGGTGTTATGTTGCAGTCTGTTTGAATTCTGAAGTCCCAGAGCAGTTTAATTTTATCATTTTCTATGACTTTCTCTATTTTATGATCCCACCAGTTTTTGCTTACAGGCAAATGATATTTTTTGCAGATCTTCCAATGCACCATTGTTGCTACTTTGTCATGCCGCTGCTTGTAATCAGTCTGTGCAATCTTCTTGCAACAGCTTACCAAGTGGTCCACTGTTTCTTCGGCTTCTTTGCATAGGCGGCACTTACTGTCTGTTGCTGTCTTCTCAATTTTGACTTTGTATGCATTTGTCCTTAAGGCTTGGTCTTGTGCAGCCAGAATTAGTCCCTCAGTCTCTAATCACAGGATTAGGTCGCCTTTTGCAATTGACTAATAGCGAATTTGTCAATGCCAATGGTGTTCAAGTGGTGCTCCTGTTTTTTTGGGATTGCACCCAAGGAGCCTATTACTATTGGTACTACCCTTGCTTGCTTTTGCCACAGTCTTTCTATTTCTATTTGTAGGTCTTTGTATTTTGTTATCTTCTTCAGGTCTTTCTCGTCTATTCTGCTATCTCCAGGCACTATTATTATTATTATTATTATTATTATTATTATTATTATTATTATTTACTGACATAATGTGAGCAACAACAATAGATATGAATTTGTATAACTATTCCATCTAGATCATTTATAGTTTTGGATAGTCTACATTTCCAAACATTTTAGATGAGAAGAGGAGAAATTAGAAACTTCAATATTTATTTATTTGTTTGTTTATTTGCAATATTTATTTACAATATTTATTTATTTATTAAATGTTTATGCTACCCATCTCCCTTATAAAGCAACTCTGGGTGGGTTACAGATTATAAAAAAGACAAATAGAAAAACAATTAAAATCCAAATTAAAATTTTAGAACTACATATAGAAAAAAACTAAGAGTAGAAGCCAGACTGCATAGGGATGATGCCTTCTTACCCTATCAACCACCTCCAATGGTGAATGTCCCTCTTAGGGTTCCAAGTCAACCAGCAAGTCAAGATTTTAATATCTTTTCAGAAGGCCCAAAGAATCAGAGAAGTTCTCACCTCCAGAGGTAGAGTGTACCATAGGGATAGGGCCACAGTGAAAAAGCTGCTTCTCTATCACACACACACACACACACATACACACACACACACACACACACACACACACACACACACACACACCAGAATTTCTTAGCAGACAGGATCTGTAGTTGGCCTCTTCTGCTAGTGTGAGGATAGTCCCATTGGGGTGGGATGGCTCCTCAAATACAAATTTAATAATACAAATTTCCAGCTCAGGATCCTACCCATGCAGTAACCAATCAAGGATTTTATTTGTGAAGAAACTCTGTCTTACAGTAACAAGAATATTGTCAAATCCTGAATTTCCTGTCTCATATATATTACAGTAATGGTGTCCATACATTAGAAGGATGCAAAGATACATATTTTTTTGTCAAGAAATGGAATAATGTGGAAAAATTCTGCCTAGAATAGCCCCACAGCAAGGTAGGCAATAACTACATTTTAGAAAATAAAATAAACATTTCCTTATGTAACGGGAATAAGGCAGGGATCCCCAACCCCAGTCCATGGATCAGTACTGGGCTGTGGTATGCCAGCAATTGGTCCACACAAACAAGCAAAGCCCCATTCACAAGATGCAGGCAGCACACAAAATCATACATCCTCCAGTCCATGGAAAAACCACTCTCTATGGAACCAGTCCCTGGTGACTAAAAGGTTGAGGATCTCAGGTGTAGGGCACCTGGGGATGAGCTATTGCTGAGAAATTAGCAGATGAGACTCAGATGATCAGTAACCAAATACATATAGCAGTGGGCCGTGGTAGGCAAATATAGTGATGGGTATCCTATCTTAGAACTAGATTAGTTAGAACAAAGAACATAGAATAATAGAGTTCGAAGAGACATTGGAGTTCTTCTAGTCCAACCCCTGCATGAGCAGGAGACCCCATACCATTTCAGATATAATGGTTATCCTGTCTCTTTTTGAAATCTTCCAGTGATGAAACACCCACAACTTCTGAAGGCAAGCCGTTCCATTGGTTGATTGCACTCACCATAAGGAAATTTCTCCTTAGTTCTAGGTTGCTTCTGTCCTTGGCTAATTTCCATCCATTATTTCTTGTCTTGCCTTTTGGTGCTTTGGAAAATAACTTGACACCCTCAAATATTGGAACACTGCTATCATTTCTCCCTTAGTCCTTCTTTTCATTAGACTAGACATACCCAATTCCTGTAACCGACTTCATATATTTTAAGCCTCCAGCCCCCTAATCATTCTTGTTGCTCTTCTCTGCACTCTTTCCAGAGTTTCAACATTTTTGTATATATTGTGGTAATCACTAGAACAATTCTAGTTTTACCACAACTTTACAAAGAAGTAAACTTGCAAAGTTCTTAATATATTTAAGGCCGACCCCTGGACACACTGTATATTTTTTAGTTCTTTATTCTTATCAGCTGATCTCTATTATTCAGTTCTGGTTTTACCAATATAATATAGCTTTTGGGAAGAAACATACAAATTAGTAATGCAGCACTGGACACCAAAATGGAGAAGATTTCCACAGCCAGTATGTATTTTCCTTTTGCACTCAAGTATGCAGGAACAAAAGTTAGCCAAACAGAGCAAAACATCAGCATACTGAAGGTGATAAACTTGGCTTCATTAAATGTATCTGGCAAATTTCTGGCAAAGAAAGCCACAGTGAAGCTCAGAAGTGCCAAGAAACCCATAAAGCTGAGGACACAGTAAAACATGACTATTGAGCCTTCATTACATTCCAGTAGAATTTCTTCGGCTAAAGAATGCATATCAAAATTAGGGAATGGGGGAGTAATTATCAACCATATGGTACAAATAACAATTTGGACAAAGGAGCATAAAAAAACAATAGAAGTAGCCAGTGGCTTTCTCATATACTTCCTCATTTGGGAATCAGGCTTTGTGGCCTTAAAAGCTAGAACCACAATGATGGTTTTGGCCAAGACACAAGATACAGCAAATGTAAAGATGATACCAAAGGCACTTTGTCGAAAAAGACAGGTCAACTTTCTGGGCTGGCCAATGAATAGTAAAGCACAAAGGAATGAGAGCAGAAGAGAAATAAGGAGAGCATAAGTGAGATTCCTGTTATTGGCTTTGACAATGGGAGTACCCTGATGTCTAATAAATATCAACAGCATCAATACTGTAATTAAAAAAAGTGAGAGGGCAAGAATAGTCAAACCAAATCCTAAAGGTTCTCTATAAGACAGATAAGTGATATTTTTCAGAAGACATCCATCTTTAGCATCATTTGGAAATTGTCCTTCTGGACAACGAACACAGTCAACCATGTCTGGAAGAGAAAATATATATGAACAATTTAATTCATTTCAAATATTTTTTCTGTAATGACAAAACTATGAAGGAGATAAATTGGATTAAAATTTTAAATCTTATCAGTCAACTTTAGTAGAAACAAAACAAACCTTAATTATCACTTATAAAAATGGTGAATAAATTTATTATGAATGTTAAACCTTCTCCAACAGTTCAAGTTGGAATTATCTATAGACTGTGCATGTCTTTCCCACCTTGTGAAGGACCAACAGTTCAAGTTGGGATTATCTAAAGACTGTGCATGTCTTTCCACCTTGTGAAGGACCAAATACAGGATCCTTCACTATTAATTGAATGAAGCCAGGCTTAACAAGTTCTTGATTCCCTTGTTACAAATAGTTACTTCCATCCACTATGGTCCAGTAAGCTGTCTTTAACTCTTGTTTAATTCTTTATTGCTCTGGCAATTGATTATTGGAAAAGACCTCAGTCCCTTTCGTCTCACAGAATAAAGAGAGTAGCGTAATATGTACACTGGGTGGGCCAAATGGTTTGGAGGAAATGGTGGTCTTGCAGTTTCAGGCCTTCAAAAAAAAAGGCCAAGATAAATATTCCAAACATAATGTTTAAGGATTAAATACTTATTGTTTTGTTCTCCTTCTCCATGTGTTTGCTCCTTCACAAATTGGATAGAATCTTTAACCCATACTACAAAACCCAAACTGAACTGTTTAATATGATGCTAATGAATTACATACATCATTTTAAATGCAAAGGAACTGCATGTGCTAAATATCAAAGCATTTGAAAATTCTAGGTTCATTTTTTCTCACCTTTCCGGGATGAAATCTTTCCTTCTGGACATGGAAGGCAATCATAACAGCAAAAGGGCTCCCCCTCCTTCTTCATTTTATAAAATCCTTGATGGCAGTTATCGTTACATACTGAAATAGGTTGTGTCTTAATGTAAAAAAATCAAGTAGTCGTATCAATAAATATGTATCAAACATATAAAAAGCAAAACTAAATCAAATAAATAGCAATATTCATTTACTGCACTGTATGATTATTGTTTCGCCCAATTCTCATGCTCTTCATAAGGGATGGTTCTAGTGAGTTAGGCTGTCACTTAACTTCTTTAATAATTGATATTTATCTCAAGATTGCCTTAAACCTTCATTTGGATAAATGTCACTTAAGAAACCTGAGAAAATGTGAAATTAAATACTTTTATGTTCCCCAAATTGAATGTTAAGAGAATACCCTTTCTCTTTTCGTGCGTAGAAGACAGCATGCTGACACATGTGTGAAGTGTTGCCTTAGAAGCGTTAGGAAATGCTGTATATTATCTCTTTTTAGCCCATTAAGGTGAGGAGGCAAAACTGTTTGGGAGACTTCCATTGCTCCTCTGCAATCCAGCTTCTAGGACCAATGCCAATGATTTCCTTGACCAAACATGGCTACGACATCTGTGTTAGACATGCATGGTAGTCCAGACAGGAAGCTTAGATGAACTAAGTCTACTTTATTGTAAGATTATGCTAACAAAATTTTGCAAGTCTGAAAGTACATGTCTCCCTTTACTCATCAAAAAACAAGGGACAATCCCTTCTGAGATTTTTGCCATACCCCTTTGCTTCTGTGGGCTAAACTACCTCTTATCTGATTGGTCCCTTGTCTTGGCTCTTCCCAAGGTCATTCCCATATACTATTACATTTGGAAATACCTCAGGAAATAGGTGGATCCTTACATGATTGAACTTCTTGGGCCATATAATGCTATTGTTGTTAATGGAGAATATACTCTTTGAAGAAGCATATGGGTCAATCTTTCCAACTTTTGCTTTCAAGAAAGACTGATTTGGGAATGTTATCCAGTTGATAATATCAAATCCAGCTTTTCTTTCTCCACTTTGATCAAAGGAAATTTTCTCTCCAGCACTGTTGTTGAATGATACTTTTCGTAGAATGTGATGAAGCTAAGATCAAATTTGGGGAAAAGTTTTAAAACACCAGGCAGGGATCAACAAGGAGATAATATTCTATTACTGAATATTTTAATGTCATAATTTTTAAAAATCAATATAGAATTGCTAATATATCTTGTGAGACAGAGGAAATCGGGAACCAAGATCATTCAAATGAGTACAGGTTTATTCCATGCTATCTTTTTGCAGGTATCTGAACTACTAATGGTCAAAGCAAAATAGTGGCAGATAAGAGGACAGTGGAACCTTCAGAAATCATGGGTGCTCCATCACTGGACGTTCTTAAGAAGAGACTAGACAGTCACTTATCTGACATGGTACAGGTCCTTCTGCTTGAGCAGGGGGCTGGACTAGAAGACCTCCAAGATCCCTTCCAGCTCTATCCTAAGAGTCAGTGGAACTCAAGGAGGGCTAGACTTAGATCTTTTAAGGGCATGAAGGGACTCCAAATTGATGATGTCCTTGACCCCCTCCATTGGGCTCAGCCTAGTCAACTCCTACAATATCCTATTAAACTAGAGCAGTGGTTCTCAAATTCAGCAACTTAAATGTGTGAACTCCAACTAACTGAAGAAGTCTGTAACTTAAAGTCTATGCATCTTAAAGTTCATGTGGTTGAAAAATACTGGACTAGAAGTACAGAACTGACAAAAGTAGTGTTTTCTTCCAGTGGGGGAAAAATGAATTGCAGAGAAATGAATTGCAACATTGTGGAAATTAGTACACATAAAACAAATATTTATTTCTAATCCAGCATTTAATTTTTTCTGGGAACATCCATGAGAGTATCTCTTGAGATCAAAGTGATCTTTAGGATCAAATCAGCTCTGATCTCTGTCTCATTATTTTTTAGTGAGTGACTAAATATCAGAGACTGAAATGGGGATTCTCAGATTGATACAAAGTTTGGAGTAGAATGGAGTTGCCCATCCAAAGTCAACAGAGGGAACTATATTGTTCTCAATCCTGTCTGATAGTAGTAATAGTAGTAGTAGCAGTAGTAGTAGTAGTAATAGTAGTAGTAGTAGTAAAGTTGGAAGGGACCTTGGAGGTCATCTAGTCCAACCCCCTGCTCAGGCACGAAACCCTACGCCGTTTCGGACAAATGGCTGTCCAGTCTCTTCTTAAAAACTTCCAGTGTTGGACCATTTACTGCTTCTGGAGGCAGGCTGTTCCACTGATTAATTGTTCTCACTGTCAGGAAGTTTCTCCTTAGTTCTAGGTTGCTTCTCTCCTTGATTAGTTTCCACCCGTTGCTTCTTGTCCTGCCTTCAGGTACTTTGGAAAATAGCTTGATTCCCTCTTCTTTATGGCAGCCCCTGAGATATTGGAAGACTGCTATCATGTCCCCCCTTGTCCTTCTCTTCTTTAAACTAGACATACCCAATTCTAGCAACCATTCCTTATGTTTAATAGTGCCCAGTGTTCAAGTCTGTCCAGATCCTCCTGTATCCTAAGCCTGTTTTCTGGAGTGTTAGCTATTCCTGCCAACTTGGTGTCATCTGCAAATCTGATGAGTTCCCCATCTATCCCCTCGTCCAAATCATTGATGAAGATGTTGAAGAGCACTGGCCCAGAACAGAGCCCTGGGGCACCCCACCACACACTTCCCTCCATGTAGATGCAATTCCACTGAGGACCACTCACTGAGCACGGCCGGTCAGCCAGCTACGGATCCATCTGGTAGTGATGCTGTCTAACCTGCATTTTTCTATCTTATCAAGTACTAGGTTGTGATCTACTTTGCCAAATACCTTACTGAAGTCCAAGTAAATTATATCCACAGCATTCCTCTGATCCACTAATTTGGTCAAAAATGCAATAAGATTTGTCTGGCATGATCTGTTTTTGCAAACCCATGTTGGCTTTTAATAATAACTTTGTTTGCCTCTAGGTGTTTGCTGATTCATTGTTTAATTATCTTTTCCAGAATCTTCCCAGGTATTGAGGTCAGGTTGATAGGTCTGTAGTTTCCTGGATCTAATTTTTTCCCTTTTTTGAAGATGGGAACTACATCAGCTCTTTTCCAATCCTCTGGTAGTTTCCCAGTGCTCCAGGATCTTTGAAAAATATAGTTCAGTGGTTCTGAGATCACATCTGCCAGTTCCTTCAGAACCTTGGGGTGTAATCCATCTGGCCCTGGTGATTTGAACTCATCTAGGGTGGACAGGTGCTCACTTACTTACTTTCTTGATTATCTTAACTTGTGTTTCTAATCTGTTATTTTATGTACTGTTTCTGATAGGTTGGACTGTCCCTTTGTGTAAAGACAGATGTGAAAAATGAGTTAAATAGTTCTGCTTTCTCCCTGCTTTCTCACCTTCTTGCCCCTTTTTCGCCATTAATGGACCAATCATTTCATTAACTTTTTTTCATGTTTTTTACCTATTGAAAGAAGCTTTTTTTGTTATTTTTGACTTTGGTCACAAGTCTTAGTTCATTTTGAGCCTTAGCTTTCCTCACTTCATCTTTGCAGGCACGGGCTATTTGCTGATATTCTGCCTTAGTTAAGTGCCCCTCTTTCCATTTTTTATACTTGTTCTTTTTATCTTTCAGTTTATCAGAGATTTCTTTATGCAGCCATGCTGGTTTATTTTGAGAGCTGTTATTTTTCTTCTTGGTTGGTATTGTGCTAGACTGGGCTTTTATTATCTCACTTTTCAAAATTTTGCAAGCTTCTTGAGTTGTTTTCCCCTTGAGGATTCTCATCCATGGAATCCTTCCCAAGCCCTCTATAAGTTTATTGAAATTAGTTCTCTTAAAGTCCAAGACTCTAGTTTGACTGTGTTCTATTGCTTGTGCTTCCAGAATGTTGAATTCCAATATTGCATGATCACTTCCCCCCAAGGTTCCTGTAGCTTCAACACCTTCCATCATTTCATCTCTGTTACTGAGGATTAGATCCAATATGGAGGCTCAGTAGATTAGAAAGGCTGAACCGGACACATAATTTCTACCTGAAGAGTGCCGATTACAGACCCTAGATAAATAATCTGTCCTTGTAGACTTGTGATTTGTTTACAGATAGGACAGTTTCCCAGTTTGAAAAGAGTACTGTGAAAGACAGCTGCAAAATAAGGCAACTGAACTAAGCCAGACATTCTGAGATGAAAGGAATCTCAGACACACTTGCCCTGAATGTACCACTGCTGTTTTTGATTTTTAGTTAATTAGGTTTAGTTAAACCTCTGGGCAGTTTAAATGCAATGGAGGTCCAATCAGCAGAGGCTCAGCTACTTTCCTCTCCACCCTCCTCCTTCTTAACTCACAGATTGTAGCTCTTCCCAGCAATCTCTGGGCAGTTTAAATTCAATGGAGGTCCAATCAGCAGGGACTCAGCTACTTTCCTCCTCCACCCTCCTCCTTCTTAACTCACAGATTGTAGCCTATAAGTTATACCTTTGCATATAAAGCTACGATAAGCTATTTTCCATTTGTGATATAAAATAGACTAGAAAGAACAGAATAACAGAGTTGGAAGGGATCTTGGAGATCTACTAGTCCAACCGCCTGCTCAAGCAAGAGACTCTATATCATTTCAGACAAATGACAGTCCAGACTCTTCTAAAATGCCTCCAGTAATGGAGCACCCATAACTTTTAAAGACAAGTCTGCTCACAAGTTGTTCCATGGGTTGTTCCACTGGTTAATTGTTCTCACTGCTAGGAAATTTCTACTTTAGATCTAGGTTGCTTCTCTCTGTGATTAGTTTCCATCCATTGCTTCTTGTCTTGCTTCTGGTGCTTTGAAAAATAGTTTATCCACTCCTCTTCATGGCAGCCCATCAAATATAGGAACACTGCTGTCATCCTGTATTTACATTTAAGGGCATATACTGTACCTGCCAAGAGTATTGATTGAGAAGTTTCTTTCTCTGCCCCTTTACCATTATTTTTTCCTTGAATTTCAAGAAATGTATGTGGTGCAGAGCATGTGCTATAGCATAGACGGCATTGTACATGCTATAGCTATGAGCAGACATCTTCACTTCAAAAAGAGAACCAGGAAGAGACTCCAGTTTTTCAAACCCAGTGCAGATTTTCTCAGACGTGTTTTCTGAAGCGAGGCTTGAGAAAAAACATTCAAACACACTTTCCCAGAAGCTCTGGATAAAACCGTCTTCTTTATCTGAGATAGGATTTCTGGTCTGAAGGAACTCTCGAAATCCCAACACTTTCTTTGACTGGACTGCCAAGGACATCGCACCAAGAAGGAAGTCTATGCTCCAGCTGCCCTGGAAAGCAAAGGAAGTGAAATCCATTTGAGCCATCATCATCCAGACTTTATCACCTGGCTTTGAAGATATATCCAAATATACTGAACTTGCTATCATGAATCTCAAAATTGGCATTGTCTGAATTTCTCCATGTATGAGCAAAACATTGGAACTGTTTCTCATAATGGTCTTGTAAGTTGCAAGTCCTTCTTCTATAAGTTTCTGCATTTCCCCCGTAAATCCTTGTCTTTCTAGAAGAACTCCAAGGATCCTTCCAGTTCTCTTCTCTTCTCTTCTCTTCTCTTCCAACATGGCTCTTCTGCTTGATGTCTTTCCTCAAGACTTAAAGCAGCTTCTTTGATCTCTTCCTCCCCTTCTTTGTCCTTGACTAAAGCTGATGGAAATTTTATGCAGTGTCTTCTCCAAGTGTGGTGCCTGCAAGAGGACCTGGTATCACTCCACTGGATCATTAATGACATTATCGACAAATTAATAATACGGTTATTATCATAACATTAACGTATTACTACTACTATATTATAATCAGTAACCATTCTACACATAGAATAATGTTAGAAAAACTACAAATGAAATATTAATATAGATTATAGCTGCCATTCATTACATTCATACAATCGTCCTGGATGCTAACAATTAGTTAGTTTCCTATTGAATTTTACTCATGCAC
This sequence comes from Crotalus tigris, assembly GCF_016545835.1. Taxonomy (NCBI): domain Eukaryota; kingdom Metazoa; phylum Chordata; class Lepidosauria; order Squamata; family Viperidae; genus Crotalus; species Crotalus tigris. The sequence goes on from NW_024100254.1 coordinate 33,290, forward strand.
CTCTCTCTAACACAAAATCATATTTTTATTTTCTGGAAGCTGTAAGGCTCTGCCTCAGCTGAATCTCTCAGGAAAGCAGAACTCTTGAAACTGGCATCATTTCAAAAGGAACTTTTATTGAGAGTCAGTGACAGCAAGAGAAGGCAGGCAGAATCTGAAATTCTGAAGGTGAAATTGTTAGGCTAAACCCCATTGTTCAAAAACCCTCCCAACTGCCCAGTCCATAGGAGCCAATCCAGAGGTGCAAAGAGGTTGTGAGAACTCCAGAGGGAAACTGCGGTAAGATGTTCCCAGGCATCTCCTCCTTGGTGAGGTGAGGCAGATGACCTCAGACTGGGGAACTGAGTCAACAACCAAGTCTAATTGTTTTTTGTAACTCCCCAATTTTATCAGTAATATTAATATTTATTTGAGTACAATTTTTGAGACAGTTGTATTCACTTAATTATCTCATACTATCCAGCACTCAATTGACTAGATCCCCATTCATCACACCATGAAGCATTTTGTTCATTGTTTGCTAAAAACAACTTATACCAACAGCATTCACACAATATGTTAAGGAAGTATAACATATGTGTGAATGAGTTAAGCGGACCAGAGAAATAGATGTAGGGAAGGATAAGATAAGGTGGTTTGGGGGGGGGGCAACCCACAGCTGCATAACAGGCAGAGAAAGAAACTCAGAAAAAGTCCTCCCTAAATTTTTTGACTGTCAAAAGAGATGGTGAAAGATTTGTACTTTCACATTGCAAGATTTTGTTAATATAGCCTTACAATAAAGTAGAATTACTTCATCTGGTCATTTTTCCTATCTCCTCTACCTGAATGAATATTAGCCTTGCAACTTTCTTCTTAACAAATCCTTGCTTTCCGGTAATCACCCTATTGTTTGCAAGGAGTTTATGAATACTCTAGTTATTTGTGTATTTTGTTTATTTGATTGGTGATCTTTGCTACATTGTTATATATGATTGACCATTTTTGTCAATATACATATTATCAGTATACTACATGATTTAGGAATATTGCTGAATTTTTGTACTTCAGTTGTGAAGATAATGGTAACACTTGTTCTCCCATCTCACAATATTCGCAAGTAAAACAATCATAGAAGAAAGATTCAAAAATAAAAAGTGATAAGAGATAAGAAACCAAGATTTCTACTTTTAAATTCCTGGATGTTTCCATTCTAGTTCCATCCATTTCTAAAGAAGAGGGAGTTGTACAATCTTTCCCTGCTGAAAGTGTACTTGGATCAGAATGGAGACGTAGCAGCAGACCTGGCCATCGTTAGTAGGTTAGTTCTCCCCAAGAAGGATCCCTTTGACAAGCGAATGGGGAGTTTTGAAAGACAAAGACTTACAATCAACCAAGATGCTTTGTCACAGTTAAAGTTGCTCAACAAGGTGGGGAAAATATTGGTATATTTTCTCTTTTTTCCAAAGCTGTTTCAAATGGGCTAAACCCAGTCAAAAAAGGGGTAACCTTCACATAGAATTGAATGAGTGGAGTAAAACTTCTATAATTTTCTTAGGCAGATAAGCATGCTTCAGTTCTATTGACCAAGGTTTCCCTTCTGATGCTACCATGCTGAACCCTGTTGTAAGCTGATCCAAAATGAGATATGGGGTGATTATTATTTAGGACACAAATCACTGCCTTTTAGTGTCCCTTTGGCAGTTTAGTATCACCAAAAAACTGATAAGACATGGCCTCATATGCTGAAGATTTTGGCGTTAATAGCTTCAGGTTCACTAGTTTTTTTGCCTTCACATATCAAAGGTGAAAGAAATTCTGTTGACAAGTCCTTGAGTTCAGATTTAGATTGAATTGAATGAAATGGAATCAAGACAGGATGGAGATCCTGTTGGTCCAATAGGTAAATAAACTTCATCTTGCCTTGATTGGAGTCAGGGGTCTCCCAAAATTGCAGGCCCACAGTCTGTATAGCTGCCTCTCTTTAACATTAATGAGATAGTGGAATTTAGGAAGGAGGTTCACATGAAATAAAAATGACTGATATGATGTGAGCTCATTTATGGATTGACTAATTAAATTTATTTGTTGCCCATCTCACTATTGATAATGGTTTGAAAACTGAAGTACTGAAGCATCGCTTTGCTGAAAATAAATCTTGATATCACAAATGATAAGGGACAATTTTGAGGGAAATATTACATAGATTTGGGCACTGGCTTGTAAGAGTGCACTTCATCTGAAAATCCCTTGAATGCAACTGTTTATCTTGATTGTTAGCTGCCTTAGGACACACTGAGAGGCTACAAATCAAATTAATAATAAATATGAGTGTGTATTTCCCTGACAGATTGTGTCACCTAATTGTATTCTTTCAACAGAAAGCACTTTGTGTTGAGTATCCATTTCCCACACAGGGCTCACACTCATGACTCTTGTGGTGCACCAAAAGATCCCTGACTCACCCTTTTTGAAGGACATGTTCTCATGACCTCACCTCCATCTCACCTCACTATAGTTTTAGAAACTAGTCAGCCAGTTTTAGTTTTAGTTCACCAGCATGGCAGCCATATAAACTGAACAAATATATATATGAATGAAGAATATCTTTAAGGTTGACAATCTGTAAGGGAATTTCCCATTTTATCTTAACTGGGAGATAATTTTGGACTGCTTTCAAAGGGAAGCAGCTTTGCAATGTTTTCTGCACTCCAGAAGAAACCTTTCCAGATCCTACTGGTCAGAAGTTTCTTCTTCATCTTCATTTATTTATTTATTCTATTTCACTAAATGTAATGAAATGAAAATAAAATTTTACAATATAGTTTACTCTAAAATTTAGTATTTTAGATATTATATTTTAAAATAAAGCATGTATGAAGAATGAAGGAATGCATGTTAATTCCACTATGAGGAGGAACCCGCCGGTTGCCACTTAATGGTTAATCTTTTCTCAGTTTCATCTGTCCAGACTTTGTTAAGTAGAAAGCTACTTTATTGTAGTCTGATAAATCAGAAGAAAAAGGGAGGAACTGAATGAAGCATCTGCCTACAATTGTATCTCCTGCAACCATTTGGAAGGTGTCAGAGATTTCATATTTGCCTACATGAAGTCCAGAGACAACTTGGCTGATGTTCATGTCTACCTCCATTTTACATGGATGGTGAGTCCTGACATATTTTCTTTGGCATTTCTCCTTTTTCTGTTTAGTCTCTGCCTCAGTCTAAATGTGTGGAAAAATGCCTTCCTGGATTTGTCAAGAAGGCTCGAGAAAGAGAGCCATTTTGCTGCTATGACTGCATTCCTTGTCCAAAGGGGACCATCTCCACTCAGGAAGGTACGTGACACCAAAGGGAAACTTTGATCAATATGCATGTTAAAAACACATGTAACTTTGATTGTTTATTTCTCAATTTTAATAGTGTCCCATTTCTTCCCTAAATGGGATTTATAAGAAAAATATCTTGAAGGGTGAGGTAGAAAGAAGGATGTTGTGGATTGCATGGGAAATCTCTCTTTCATTTCCCAGTTTGGAGGTTTCTGTCCATATTTATCTTTCTTAGAAATATCTGTGTTCTTTGTAACTTGAGGAATGATTTTAGATCAATGGGATTTGTTTACCTAAACCAACTTTACATTACAGGCTGATAGATGCATCTATCAATCATTCATTTAATTAGTTAATCTTTAGTAAGATCATATATCCTTATAAGCTGCAATATCTAATTGGGAGGAATAATAGAGGTAGAGATGTTGAGTTAAAGGAACAATGAAAACCAAATAGAGGATTCAGGATTCACTTGGAATTTACAAATAGTCCAAAATGCAAAGGCATGCACAGTGTTGAGTTTCCATGTGTTCTTCCATAGGACACCCCAACTGTGCAGGCTGCACAGAATCACAGTTTCTTTCCAGGTGCAACTAAATTCACCTTTCAAAGCCTCCATTAAACAGAACTAGGGCATCTGCATATAATAATTGGCATGCAAACGGTCTGTTCCCTTAAAGGATTCCCACTTTATGCATCATCAGAAGCCTTCCTTTTCTGCTGCAGTTCCTGCCTTATAGGATCCATTTCCCCTTGAAATTGAATAGGTCCCCATCCTCTTAAACCTCTGAACACATGCTACTTCTCCCAACTATTTGAGATAAAATAAAGTCAGTGCAGGATACGAATCTGGTGGATTACTTCAGAAAAGGGAGGATGCAGCACCAGATAGATTTTCTTTTGAATTTATATTGTTCTTGTTCTTTTTATAGTTGTATGTATTGGGTATTTTTTTTTGGCTCTTGTTGTGTAAGTATATTCCATTTACTGAGGCTTTTCTGTTCTCTTTATATCACATCTTATCCAAAGTTTTTCTTGAAATTTGAAAGACTGTAAAAGAAATATTACTTTCTTTTCTCAGATACCACAAAATGTAACAACTGCCCAGATGATCAATATCCAACCAAGAACCGAATCCAGTGTATCTCTAAAAGAATAACCTTCCTTTCCTATGAAGAACATCTCAGCATCATCCTCATCTCCTTTGCTCTTCTCTTGTTCCTAATCACAGGCTTTGTTTTATTCATATTTATTAAATACCTTGAAACTCCTATTGTCAAAGCCAACAACCGGGACCTCTCCTACATCCTCCTGGTCTCCCTTCTGCTTTGCTTCTTATCCTCCTTTTTCTTCATTGGCCGACCAAGGAAAGCCACCTGCCTTCTCCGACAAACAGTGTTCAGCATTGTCTTCTCAGTAGCTGTTTCGTCTGTGTTGGCCAAAACGATCACAGTAGTGCTGGCATTCCTAGCCTCAAAGCCAGGCAATAAAGTGAAAAGATGGTTGGGGAAGAGCTTGGCCAACTCCATCATCCTTTCTTGTTCTGCTGTCCAGATTCTCATCTGTGCCATGTGGTTGGGAGCTTCTCCCCCATTTCCTGACTCTGATCTGCACTCCCAGCCTGGAGAGATTATCCTTCAATGCAACGAAGGCTCTGTCATCATGTTTTATATTGTCCTTGGCTACATGGGCTTCCTTGCTGCAATTTGCTTCACTGTGGCTTTCCTGGCCAGGAATCTTCCTGGAGGTTTCAATGAAGCCAAGCTGATCACTTTCAGCATGCTGGTCTTCTGCAGTGTCTGGGTCTCCTTCCTCCCTACCTACCTGAGTACTAAGGGAAAATACATGGTGGCCGTGCAGGTCTTCTCCATCTTGGCCTCTGGTGCTGGACTCTTGAGCTGCATTTTTTTCCCCAAGTGCTACATTATCATCCTGAGACCAGATCTAAACACTAAGGAACATCTAATGGCAAAATCAGGGGAATGATTGTGAAATTGTTTCTTAGGCTGGTAATGTCTAATTATCCATTATTATTGGTTATATGTTCTTCCTTTGGATTTACTTGACAACTTATGTTTATTAAAACTGAAGGAAATAAATACGTGAAGTTTGTTAGTTAGATGAAAATTAAAGATTGTCAAATACATTAATAATAAACAAATTAAAAACAAACAAATGAATAAATATTATGTTTTTTAAACTATTGGTTTTCATCCTTTTCCTCAGCACAGATGTGAATATTTGGCTTAAGCAAGTCTTCAAGACAAGAGATATATGAGTCATTTCCTGGGCTTTATAGTGGTGTAAGCTTGGCAGGTATCTTCAAAGCTAATTAGTGAGGTCTGAATCTCATATCTTTCATGGTTCTTTATGAATTTGTATTTCCATTCCCCCAAGTTATGGGTTCTACTGGGGATAAGAGAGTAAGTGGCATAGCTCTCATCTTCCTCAGAGTACACAAGCCCCACAACCACGTCAAGGTAGTGCCTCACTGGGGGATGATGATGATGATGATGATGATTGTTTGTTGTTGTTGTTGTTGATCATCACACAGTCAGCCAGACGTTCAGACTGGATTTGGCATTTTGTCTACCTATCAAGTCCTTATCCAGGACCTGGGATAGGCAGATGTGGATGTTTGATGGTATTACAGATATCATCACAGGATTAGGTCGCCTTTTGCAATTGACTAATAGCGAATTTGTCAATGCCAATGGTGTTCAAGTGGTGCTCCTGTTTTTTTGGGATTGCACCCAAGGAGCCTATTACTATTGGTACTACCCTTGCTTGCTTTTGCCACAGTCTTTCTATTTCTATTTGTAGGTCTTTGTATTTTGTTATCTTCTCCAGTTCTTTCTCTTCTATTATGCTATCTCCAGGCACTGCCACGTCCACTATCCAGACTTTTTTGTCTTTCTTATCGACAATTGTTAAGTCTGGGGTGTTATGTTGCAGGTGCTTGTCTGTTTGAATTCTGAAGTCCCAGAGCAGTTTAATTTTATCATTTTCTATGACTTTCTCTATTTTATGATCCCACCAGTTTTTGCTTACAGGCAAATGATATTTTTTGCAGATCTTCCAATGCACCATTGTTGCTACTTTGTCATGCCGCTGCTTGTAATCAGTCTGTGCAATCTTCTTGCAACAGCTTACCAAGTGGTCCACTGTTTCTTCGGCTTCTTTGCATAGGCGGCACTTACTGTCTGTTGCTGTCTTCTCAATTTTGACTTTGTATGCATTTGTCCTTAAGGCTTGGTCTTGTGCAGCCAGAATTAGTCCCTCAGTCTCTAATCACAGGATTAGGTCGCCTTTTGCAATTGACTAATAGCGAATTTGTCAATGCCAATGGTGTTCAAGTGGTGCTCCTGTTTTTTTGGGATTGCACCCAAGGAGCCTATTACTATTGGTACTACCCTTGCTTGCTTTTGCCACAGTCTTTCTATTTCTATTTGTAGGTCTTTGTATTTTGTTATCTTCTTCAGGTCTTTCTCGTCTATTCTGCTGTCTCCAGGCACTCGTCTATTCTGCTATCTCCAGGCACTATTATTATTATTATTATTATTATTATTATTATTATTATTATTTACTGACATAATGTGAGCAACAACAATAGATATGAATTTGTATAACTATTCCATCTAGATCATTTATAGTTTTGGATAGTCTACATTTCCAAACATTTTAGATGAGAAGAGGAGAAATTAGAAACTTCAATATTTATTTATTTGTTTGTTTATTTGCAATATTTATTTACAATATTTATTTATTTATTAAATGTTTATGCTACCCATCTCCCTTATAAAGCAACTCTGGGTGGGTTACAGATTATAAAAAAGACAAATAGAAAAACAATTAAAATCCAAATTAAAATTTTAGAACTACATATAGAAAAAAACTAAGAGTAGAAGCCAGACTGCATAGGGATGATGCCTTCTTACCCTATCAACCACCTCCAATGGTGAATGTCCCTCTTAGGGTTCCAAGTCAACCAGCAAGTCAAGATTTTAATATCTTTTCAGAAGGCCCAAAGAATCAGAGAAGTTCTCACCTCCAGAGGTAGAGTGTACCATAGGGATAGGGCCACAGTGAAAAAGCTGCTTCTCTATCACACACACACACACACACATACACACACACACACACACACACACACACACACACACACACACACCAGAATTTCTTAGCAGACAGGATCTGTAGTTGGCCTCTTCTGCTAGTGTGAGGATAGTCCCATTGGGGTGGGATGGCTCCTCAAATACAAATTTAATAATACAAATTTCCAGCTCAGGATCCTACCCATGCAGTAACCAATCAAGGATTTTATTTGTGAAGAAACTCTGTCTTACAGTAACAAGAATATTGTCAAATCCTGAATTTCCTGTCTCATATATATTACAGTAATGGTGTCCATACATTAGAAGGATGCAAAGATACATATTTTTTTGTCAAGAAATGGAATAATGTGGAAAAATTCTGCCTAGAATAGCCCCACAGCAAGGTAGGCAATAACTACATTTTAGAAAATAAAATAAACATTTCCTTATGTAACGGGAATAAGGCAGGGATCCCCAACCCCAGTCCATGGACCAGTACTGGGCTGTGGTATGCCAGCAATTGGTCCACACAAACAAGCAAAGCCCCATTCACAAGATGCAGGCAGCACACAAAATCATACATCCTCCAGTCCATGGAAAAACCACTCTCTATGGAACCAGTCCCTGGTGACTAAAAGGTTGAGGATCTCAGGTGTAGGGCACCTGGGGATGAGCTATTGCTGAGAAATTAGCAGATGAGACTCAGATGATCAGTAACCAAATACATATAGCAGTGGGCCGTGGTAGGCAAATATAGTGATGGGTATCCTATCTTAGAACTAGATTAGTTAGAACAAAGAACATAGAATAATAGAGTTCGAAGAGACATTGGAGTTCTTCTAGTCCAACCCCTGCATGAGCAGGAGACCCCATACCATTTCAGATATAATGGTTATCCTGTCTCTTTTTGAAATCTTCCAGTGATGAAACACCCACAACTTCTGAAGGCAAGCCGTTCCATTGGTTGATTGCACTCACCATAAGGAAATTTCTCCTTAGTTCTAGGTTGCTTCTGTCCTTGGCTAATTTCCATCCATTATTTCTTGTCTTGCCTTTTGGTGCTTTGGAAAATAACTTGACACCCTCAAATATTGGAACACTGCTATCATTTCTCCCTTAGTCCTTCTTTTCATTAGACTAGACATACCCAATTCCTGTAACCGACTTCATATATTTTAAGCCTCCAGCCCCCTAATCATTCTTGTTGCTCTTCTCTGCACTCTTTCCAGAGTTTCAACATTTTTGTATATATTGTGGTAATCACTAGAACAATTCTAGTTTTACCACAACTTTACAAAGAAGTAAACTTGCAAAGTTCTTAATATATTTAAGGCCGACCCCTGGACACACTGTATATTTTTTAGTTCTTTATTCTTATCAGCTGATCTCTATTATTCAGTTCTGGTTTTACCAATATAATATAGCTTTTGGGAAGAAACATACAAATTAGTAATGCAGCACTGGACACCAAAATGGAGAAGATTTCCACAGCCAGTATGTATTTTCCCTTTGCACTCAAGTATGCAGGAACAAAAGTTAGCCAAACAGAGCAAAACATCAGCATACTGAAGGTGATAAACTTGGCTTCATTAAATGTATCTGGCAAATTTCTGGCAAAGAAAGCCACAGTGAAGCTCAGAAGTGCCAAGAAACCCATAAAGCTGAGGACACAGTAAAACATGACTATTGAGCCTTCATTACATTCCAGTAGAATTTCTTCGGCTAAAGAATGCATATCAAAATTAGGGAATGGGGGAGTAATTATCAACCATATGGTACAAATAACAATTTGGACAAAGGAGCATAAAAAAACAATAGAAGTAGCCAGTGGCTTTCTCATATACTTCCTCATTTGGGAATCAGGCTTTGTGGCCTTAAAAGCTAGAACCACAATGATGGTTTTGGCCAAGACACAAGATACAGCAAATGTAAAGATGATACCAAAGGCACTTTGTCGAAAAAGACAGGTCAACTTTCTGGGCTGGCCAATGAATAGTAAAGCACAAAGGAATGAGAGCAGAAGAGAAATAAGGAGAGCATAAGTGAGATTCCTGTTATTGGCTTTGACAATGGGAGTACCCTGATGTCTAATAAATATCAACAGCATCAATACTGTAATTAAAAAAAGTGAGAGGGCAAGAATAGTCAAACCAAATCCTAAAGGTTCTCTATAAGACAGATAAGTGATATTTTTCAGAAGACATCCATCTTTAGCATCATTTGGAAATTGTCCTTCTGGACAACGAACACAGTCAACCATGTCTGGAAGAGAAAATATATATGAACAATTTAATTCATTTCAAATATTTTTTCTGTAATGACAAAACTATGAAGGAGATAAATTGGATTAAAATTTTAAATCTTATCAGTCAACTTTAGTAGAAACAAAACAAACCTTAATTATCACTTATAAAAATGGTGAATAAATTTATTATGAATGTTAAACCTTCTCCAACAGTTCAAGTTGGAATTATCTATAGACTGTGCATGTCTTTCCCACCTTGTGAAGGACCAACAGTTCAAGTTGGGATTATCTAAAGACTGTGCATGTCTTTCCACCTTGTGAAGGACCAAATACAGGATCCTTCACTATTAATTGAATGAAGCCAGGCTTAACAAGTTCTTGATTCCCTTGTTACAAATAGTTACTTCCATCCACTATGGTCCAGTAAGCTGTCTTTAACTCTTGTTTAATTCTTTATTGCTCTGGCAATTGATTATTGGAAAAGACCTCAGTCCCTTTCGTCTCACAGAATAAAGAGAGTAGCGTAATATGTACACTGGGTGGGCCAAATGGTTTGGAGGAAATGGTGGTCTTGCAGTTTCAGGCCTTCAAAAAAAAAGGCCAAGATAAATATTCCAAACATAATGTTTAAGGATTAAATACTTATTGTTTTGTTCTCCTTCTCCATGTGTTTGCTCCTTCACAAATTGGATAGAATCTTTAACCCATACTACAAAACCCAAACTGAACTGTTTAATATGATGCTAATGAATTACATACATCATTTTAAATGCAAAGGAACTGCATGTGCTAAATATCAAAGCATTTGAAAATTCTAGGTTCATTTTTTCTCACCTTTCCGGGATGAAATCTTTCCTTCTGGACATGGAAGGCAATCATAACAGCAAAAGGGCTCCCCCTCCTTCTTCATTTTATAAAATCCTTGATGGCAGTTATCGTTACATACTGAAATAGGTTGTGTCTTAATGTAAAAAAATCAAGTAGTTGTATCAATAAATATGTATCAAACATATAAAAAGCAAAACTAAATCAAATAAATAGCAATATTCATTTACTGCACTGTATGATTATTGTTTCGCCCAATTCTCATGCTCTTCATAAGGGATGGTTCTAGTGAGTTAGGCTGTCACTTAACTTCTTTAATAATTGATATTTATCTCAAGATTGCCTTAAACCTTCATTTGGATAAATGTCACTTAAGAAACCTGAGAAAATGTGAAATTAAATACTTTTATGTTCCCCAAATTGAATGTTAAGAGAATACCCTTTCTCTTTTCGTGCGTAGAAGACAGCATGCTGACACATGTGTGAAGTGTTGCCTTAGAAGCGTTAGGAAATGCTGTATATTATCTCTTTTTAGCCCATTAAGGTGAGGAGGCAAAACTGTTTGGGAGACTTCCATTGCTCCTCTGCAATCCAGCTTCTAGGACCAATGCCAATGATTTCCTTGACCAAACATGGCTACGACATCTGTGTTAGACATGCATGGTAGTCCAGACAGGAAGCTTAGATGAACTAAGTCTACTTTATTGTAAGATTATGCTAACAAAATTTTGCAAGTCTGAAAGTACATGTCTCCCTTTACTCATCAAAAAACAAGGGACAATCCCTTCTGAGATTTTTGCCATACCCCTTTGCTTCTGTGGGCTAAACTACCTCTTATCTGATTGGTCCCTTGTCTTGGCTCTTCCCAAGGTCATTCCCATATACTATTACATTTGGAAATACCTCAGGAAATAGGTGGATCCTTACATGATTGAACTTCTTGGGCCATATAATGCTATTGTTGTTAATGGAGAATATACTCTTTGAAGAAGCATATGGGTCAATCTTTCCAACTTTTGCTTTCAAGAAAGACTGATTTGGGAATGTTATCCAGTTGATAATATCAAATCCAGCTTTTCTTTCTCCACTTTGATCAAAGGAAATTTTCTCTCCAGCACTGTTGTTGAATGATACTTTTCGTAGAATGTGATGAAGCTAAGATCAAATTTGGGGAAAAGTTTTAAAACACCAGGCAGGGATCAACAAGGAGATAATATTCTATTACTGAATATTTTAATGTCATAATTTTTAAAAATCAATATAGAATTGCTAATATATCTTGTGAGACAGAGGAAATCGGGAACCAAGATCATTCAAATGAGTACAGGTTTATTCCATGCTATCTTTTTGCAGGTATCTGAACTACTAATGGTCAAAGCAAAATAGTGGCAGATAAGAGGACAGTGGAACCTTCAGAAATCATGGGTGCTCCATCACTGGACGTTCTTAAGAAGAGACTAGACAGTCACTTATCTGACATGGTACAGGTCCTTCTGCTTGAGCAGGGGGCTGGACTAGAAGACCTCCAAGATCCCTTCCAGCTCTATCCTAAGAGTCAGTGGAACTCAAGGAGGGCTAGACTTAGATCTTTTAAGGGCATGAAGGGACTCCAAATTGATGATGTCCTTGACCCCCTCCATTGGGCTCAGCCTAGTCAACTCCTACAATATCCTATTAAACTAGAGCAGTGGTTCTCAAATTCAGCAACTTAAATGTGTGAACTCCAACTAACTGAAGAAGTCTGTAACTTAAAGTCTATGCATCTTAAAGTTCATGTGGTTGAAAAATACTGGACTAGAAGTACAGAACTGACAAAAGTAGTGTTTTCTTCCAGTGGGGGAAAAATGAATTGCAGAGAAATGAATTGCAACATTGTGGAAATTAGTACACATAAAACAAATATTTATTTCTAATCCAGCATTTAATTTTTTCTGGGAACATCCATGAGAGTATCTCTTGAGATCAAAGTGATCTTTAGGATCAAATCAGCTCTGATCTCTGTCTCATTATTTTTTAGTGAGTGACTAAATATCAGAGACTGAAATGGGGATTCTCAGATTGATACAAAGTTTGGAGTAGAATGGAGTTGCCCATCCAAAGTCAACAGAGGGAACTATATTGTTCTCAATCCTGTCTGATAGTAGTAATAGTAGTAGTAGCAGTAGTAGTAGTAGTAATAGTAGTAGTAGTAGTAAAGTTGGAAGGGACCTTGGAGGTCATCTAGTCCAACCCCCTGCTCAGGCACGAAACCCTACGCCGTTTCGGACAAATGGCTGTCCAGTCTCTTCTTAAAAACTTCCAGTGTTGGACCATTTACTGCTTCTGGAGGCAGGCTGTTCCACTGATTAATTGTTCTCACTGTCAGGAAGTTTCTCCTTAGTTCTAGGTTGCTTCTCTCCTTGATTAGTTTCCACCCGTTGCTTCTTGTCCTGCCTTCAGGTACTTTGGAAAATAGCTTGATTCCCTCTTCTTTATGGCAGCCCCTGAGATATTGGAATACTGCTATCATGTCCCCCCTTGTCCTTCTCTTCTTTAAACTAGACATACCCAATTCTAGCAACCATTCCTTATGTTTAATAGTGCCCAGTGTTCAAGTCTGTCCAGATCCTCCTGTATCCTAAGCCTGTCTTCTGGAGTGTTAGCTATTCCTGCCAACTTGGTGTCATCTGCAAATCTGATGAGTTCCCCATCTATCCCCTCGTCCAAATCATTGATGAAGATGTTGAAGAGCACTGGCCCAGAACAGAGCCCTGGGGCACCCCACTACACACTTCCCTCCATGTAGATGCAATTCCACTGAGGACCACTCACTGAGCACGGCCGGTCAGCCAGCTACGGATCCATCTGGTAGTGATGCTGTCTAACCTGCATTTTTCTATCTTATCAAGTACTCGGTTGTGATCTACTTTGCCAAATACCTTACTGAAGTCCAAGTAAATTATATCCACAGCATTCCTCTGATCCACTAATTTGGTCAAAAATGCAATAAGATTTGTCTGGCATGATCTGTTTTTGCAAACCCATGTTGGCTTTTAATAATAACTTTGTTTGCCTCTAGGTGTTTGCTGATTCATTGTTTAATTATCTTTTCCAGAATCTTCCCAGGTATTGAGGTCAGGTTGATAGGTCTGTAGTTTCCTGGATCTAATTTTTTCCCTTTTTTGAAGATGGGAACTACATCAGCTCTTTTCCAATCCTCTGGTAGTTTCCCAGTGCTCCAGGATCTTTGAAAAATATAGTTCAGTGGTTCTGAGATCACATCTGCCAGTTCCTTCAGAACCTTGGGGTGTAATCCATCTGGCCCTGGTGATTTGAACTCATCTAGGGTGGACAGGTGCTCACTTACTTACTTTCTTGATTATCTTAACTTGTGTTTCTAATCTGTTATTTTATGTACTGTTTCTGATAGGTTGGACTGTCCCTTTGTGTAAAGACAGATGTGAAAAATGAGTTAAATAGTTCTGCTTTCTCCCTGCTTTCTCACCTTCTTGCCCCTTTTTCGCCATTAATGGACCAATCATTTCATTAACTTTTTTTCATGTTTTTTACCTATTGAAAGAAGCTTTTTTTGTTATTTTTGACTTTGGTCACAAGTCTTAGTTCATTTTGAGCCTTAGCTTTCCTCACTTCATCTTTGCAGGCACGGGCTATTTGCTGATATTCTGCCTTAGTTAAGTGCCCCTCTTTCCATTTTTTATACTTGTTCTTTTTATCTTTCAGTTTATCAGAGATTTCTTTATGCAGCCATGCTGGTTTATTTTGAGAGCTGTTATTTTTCTTCTTGGTTGGTATTGTGCTAGACTGGGCTTTTATTATCTCACTTTTCAAAATTTTGCAAGCTTCTTGAGTTGTTTTCCCCTTGAGGATTCTCATCCATGGAATCCTTCCCAAGCCCTCTATAAGTTTATTGAAATTAGTTCTCTTAAAGTCCAAGACTCTAGTTTGACTGTGTTCTATTGCTTGTGCTTCCAGAATGTTGAATTCCAATATTGCATGATCACTTCCCCCCAAGGTTCCTGTAGCTTCAACACCTTCCATCATTTCATCTCTGTTACTGAGGATTAGATCCAATATGGAGGCTCAGTAGATTAGAAAGGCTGAACCGGACACATAATTTCTACCTGAAGAGTGCCGATTACAGACCCTAGATAAATAATCTGTCCTTGTAGACTTGTGATTTGTTTACAGATAGGACAGTTTCCCAGTTTGAAAAGAGTACTGTGAAAGACAGCTGCAAAATAAGGCAACTGAACTAAGCCAGACATTCTGAGATGAAAGGAATCTCAGACACACTTGCCCTGAATGTACCACTGCTGTTTTTGATTTTTAGTTAATTAGGTTTAGTTAAACCTCTGGGCAGTTTAAATGCAATGGAGGTCCAATCAGCAGAGGCTCAGCTACTTTCCTCTCCACCCTCCTCCTTCTTAACTCACAGATTGTAGCTCTTCCCAGCAATCTCTGGGCAGTTTAAATTCAATGGAGGTCCAATCAGCAGGGACTCAGCTACTTTCCTCCTCCACCCTCCTCCTTCTTAACTCACAGATTGTAGCCTATAAGTTATACCTTTGCATATAAAGCTACGATAAGCTATTTTCCATTTGTGATATAAAATAGACTAGAAAGAACAGAATAACAGAGTTGGAAGGGATCTTGGAGATCTACTAGTCCAACCGCCTGCTCAAGCAAGAGACTCTATATCATTTCAGACAAATGACAGTCCAGACTCTTCTAAAATGCCTCCAGTAATGGAGCACCCATAACTTTTAAAGACAAGTCTGCTCACAAGTTGTTCCATGGGTTGTTCCACTGGTTAATTGTTCTCACTGCTAGGAAATTTCTACTTTAGATCTAGGTTGCTTCTCTCTGTGATTAGTTTCCATCCATTGCTTCTTGTCTTGCTTCTGGTGCTTTGAAAAATAGTTTATCCACTCCTCTTCATGGCAGCCCATCAAATATAGGAACACTGCTGTCATCCTGTATTTACATTTAAGGGCATATACTGTACCTGCCAAGAGTATTGATTGAGAAGTTTCTTTCTCTGCCCCTTTACCATTATTTTTTCCTTGAATTTCAAGAAATGTATGTGGTGCAGAGCATGTGCTATAGCATAGACGGCATTGTACATGCTATAGCTATGAGCAGACATCTTCACTTCAAAAAGAGAACCAGGAAGAGACTCCAGTTTTTCAAACCCAGTGCAGATTTTCTCAGACGTGTTTTCTGAAGCGAGGCTTGAGAAAAAACATTCAAACACACTTTCCCAGAAGCTCTGGATAAAACCGTCTTCTTTATCTGAGATAGGATTTCTGGTCTGAAGGAACTCTCGAAATCCCAACACTTTCTTTGACTGGACTGCCAAGGACATCGCACCAAGAAGGAAGTCTATGCTCCAGCTGCCCTGGAAAGCAAAGGAAGTGAAATCCATTTGAGCCATCATCATCCAGACTTTATCACCTGGCTTTGAAGATATATCCAAATATACTGAACTTGCTATCATGAATCTCAAAATTGGCATTGTCTGAATTTCTCCATGTATGAGCAAAACATTGGAACTGTTTCTCATAATGGTCTTGTAAGTTGCAAGTCCTTCTTCTATAAGTTTCTGCATTTCCCCCGTAAATCCTTGTTTGGGGAGCCTTTGTATGAAGTCAAAACAAATGCCCTTCTCAGAGAAAAAGGGAAGGACATTCTGCACAAACCTTTCCCCGTTGTCATCATCAAGGTAAAGCACCCCAATCCATGTCCATCTGAAATGCAGAAGTAAGTGCAGGATCCCATTATATTGATGAGTGCCTCTTGGGAACATCTGTTGCACAAAGCCAGCTTGGCTTCTGTAATGCAGTACTGGAGCAGATCCATATGTAACCTTTTTTAAAAAAATAAAGAACAAAAATATTTTTGAAAAATTATGTCATAATATCTATGGGTGAATATATTTGGTCACCACAATATTTTTTAAAAAAGATATTAAGACTCTAGAAAGAGTACAGAGAAGAGCAACAAAGATGATTAGGGGCCGTAGGCTAAAATATACAAAGAATGGTTGCTGGAATTGGGTAGGTCTAGTTTAATGAAAAGAAGGACGAGGGGGAACATGATATCAGTCTTCCAATATCTCAGGGGCTGCCCCAAAAAAGAGGGACTCAACCTATTCTCCAAAGCATCTCAAGGCAGGACAAAAAGCAATGGATGGAAACTAATCACAGAGAGAACCAATCTAGAACAAAGGAGAAATTTCCTGACAATTAGAACAATTCATCAGTGGAACATCTTGCCTCCAGAAGTTGTGTGTGCTCCAACACTGGAGGTTTTTAAGAAGAGATTAAGCAACCATTTGTCTGAAATGGTATAGGGTTTCCTGCTTGAGCAGGGGGTTGGGTTAGAAAACCTCCCTTCCAACTCTGATATTCTGTTAATATATCTGTAATAATATAGCTGCCATGATCCTATGTTTTCATGTGATCCTGTTTTCTATGAGACATCAATAGAAAACAATAGAAGATAGCAACAAGAAAAAACAGTTTGCCCAAAATACTTCTGTATATGTAAACACGTTAGTGCAAGTTTTTGATCACAGAAAGCATTGCTAGTTATTTTTAGATTCTAGCAACTAAGTCTTCTAAATCAAATTATGAAAAGTCAAGGATAAAATCTATTACTCTCAATTTTGGCAAATTGGAAGGTGTGCCCTTCTTCTGCAAAGAAACGGGGGACATGAGACAAATTTTGATCACAGGAAAAAATATTTTAGTCTCTATAAGCAGAGGAATTCTGACATTCAATTATGAAGGATGAAAGTGAACATATGAGTCTCAACTGTAAAAAAGCCACATAGTTTTCCCCTTATTGTAATAAAGCCAATAAGGGAAGCGTGAGAAATATAGATGTCCTTTACCTGTGGAATCTTGTAGAAACCAAGAATGGTGGCCATATGGAGGCAGACATTTGAGTTAGGTCCCCCAATGACGGCAACTGCATTGTTTCTCCTGTCACACTTGTAGTTTGGAATGAACCTCTTCTGGGTGGAGAGCAGTTCCATTGAGGCAAGATAAGTCCAGCTTGCACTGAAATGGCTGTTATAGATCTGGAAGCCCAGAGTGATGTTTGGCAAAATATGTGGGTCTTCATTGATTTTTTTCACAGCAAATACCAGTGCCAGGATATGCTGGTAATGCTGAGTCAACACCCTACAAAGAAGTACATAAGACATAACCACACATTTCAAAATTGCTAAATGTAGCAAAATACGTATTAAATATATATATCAAACAAATGATGCTATATCTGAGATAGATTATGTAGCTGTTATGGCGGGAAGGGTAACTTGGGAGAAAACAATGCACTCTGGTAAGGTATCCCTTTTTGAAATTTGTATGTGAATTTAATTTGGAACTTCTACTCAGCACGCACACAATAATTCTGTTACATGTTTTGGGAAATCTGCCTGCATTCAGTAAAGGCAAACCATTCATACAGTTGTGTTAAGATTATAAATGACCCTCCTTCATTCCTTCACAGGGCTGCGTAGAGAGTTCTGCATGATTCATGATTTTAAAACCCAGTGTTCTTGTTCATTCCCTTGTAGAATATCTTAACCTGAGCTCCAGAGCATTGTTAAAATTAGATTCATGTGGTCTATTCTGTTCAAAAAGGAGGACAATATACTACGACAGCAACCAGAAGAAAGCTTAGCATAGCATCTTCATGGCCAGCAGGTATATGATGGCACATACTTTCAGGGACTCAGACCATTTGATTCAGTTTGCAGGAAGAATTTATAGTTGTGTTATCACATGGATACAACAGCCATCCCCTTACCCACCCACACATAGACATGCAGACACACAAACACACGAATGGGCTAAGAAGAAGGAGAAGCAGGAAGAAGAAAAAGATCCTTTTAAAAAGCCAAGGACTGGGAATAATTAACAGCTGTTTATAACCCAAAACACAAACAAGTTCCCAGAATTGTTCATTCAAGTTCAGAATTCTGCCCAAAACTGAAAATATAGTTTATCAGTTTTGAAAAGTTGGTCATTTTCCCTAATCTGGGGAAAAATCTATTGCAACCGCTATACGTTCTAACTCAACAGATGTAATTTTGGGAGTCAAAATAAACGATTACAAAAGAATCTTGCTGTTAAAAAGTAAATTGGTTAACATATATCTTCATACGGGCTGCAGCTCTTGTCTTCAAATCTACCCTGAAATAAATATAATCAGAAAACATGTCCTGCTTTTGTTGGAGAACCAAAACCTTATTAGCACACAACAGTCTTTAAGATGTTACAAAATACAACTTGAGCTGACCAGCTTCAGAAACAACAGGGAAGGACACAAACATTATTAAGAACAGAATGTATGGCTTCTATTAATAAAGAAACATGCTATCTGTTGCGTCCTTGGCGGGAAAACAGACACGAGAAGCAGCTGGAGTTCTCAGTTTCTTTTATTCAGCGTTCAGCTTACAGGAAGATGGCTTCAGCTCAGCCCAAACGCCTCGCAGCCCCTTATATAGGCAACTCCCGGGTAAATGGGTTACTTTTCCCGCGCCAGCACCCGCGCATGCGCACGGCGCTGGCGACAGCCTGTCTGGTCCCGGGCAGCTTTGCACCTGCCCGGGACTGCCTGCAAACGCCCGAGCCGTTTGCAAAGGCTCGGGACATAACACCCCTTTCCCCCGGGCTAAAACTACTACCAACATACAGCATTTATTTTATATAACATTTTGCTCCCCAGTGCTCCCACTGTTTACTGGCCTTTGCCTTGCCAGCAATGTTATGTAGTCTTCTAGGTACTTGGGAGATTTCTTTGCTCTCTGTGACCTTCTTAGCTGTGGGTTACTGGCATAAGTCCCCTGACTGGAGGGAGGCGTGAGCCTATTCTCTCTATTGTGCCCTGGTGTCTTCCAAGGACTGTGCCCCGATGCCTGGCCTGCTTGCTTGCCCACCGGGCTCGTCAGGCCAGGGCTTCTGTTGCTTTGTGACCTGGTTGTCCTACCTAGCTGTAGACCCTCAGGCCCCTTGAAGTGATAGCCGCTGCTGGGCGTCTCTGTAGGACCTCCTAGGTCAGTCCAAGACCTGTCAGGAGGCTGTCCATTCCCTGAACCCCATTCTGTGTTTGGGCTCATGTGGGTTTCTGTACTCTCCCAAAACTCAGGTGTCCCCTGATTTGTGCTAGGGGTGTTGTAGTCGGGACTTGGTTCCTCGACTAGCTCTGTGTATGTTTGACCCTCTGTAGGATTTGGGGTAAGGTCAGGCCAACTTTGGGGATTGTGTGCCAGCTCTCTTGCGGGGAATGATTTGTTGGGATGCCCCCGGGTATCCTCCGTGACTGGAGTGCTGTGTGATGTGTGTGGAAAGTGAGTATGCCCCCGGGGTGACTCCCTGGCTGGAGTAGGCGTGGATGCCTGTTGTGTGGGTAAGCTCCATGACTTCCTTTTCGGAGCAATTGCAGAATCTTGGGACGGGCCGTCTGTGGCTCCCTCAGTGGAGATGGGCAGTAACTCTTGCCCTTCCCTTTGCTCCAAAGGGTCCCCCTCCCCCCCTGGAAAAGACCCAGGAGTTTCAGCAGAAAAGTCCCGCCTAGAGCGGAGTTGGTCGATGTGCCGACGCAGGACACGACCGTTGTCCAGGGCAACCTCGTATGAGAGAGGACCTGTGATCCTGGACACAGAAGCGGGGACCCATGTATGACCAGGCCCGTAATTGCGAGCCCAAACCGGGGCACCCACAAGTAGTTGTCTAGGTGCCCTAGGATGTGAGGTAGATGAAGGCAGTCTGTCCGGATGCAACCGGTCAAGTCTCGTAGTAAGTTGGCGCCCCCAACGAAGTTCAGCTGGACTTCTCCCTGTAGAAGTGGACGGTGTGGTGCGATAAGAAAGGAGAAAGTCAGCCAACCTGTGATGCCAGTCCCCGTAGGTGAGTCTCTTCAAGGCGTCCTTTGCGATGCGCACCATGCGTTCAGCCATACCGTTGGTGGAAGGGTGAAAGGGCGCAGATGTGGCATGACGAATCAGGTTTGCCTGTAAGAAAGCTTGGAATTCGGAGGAGGTGAATTGAGGGCCGTTGTCAGACACAATGACATCTGGCAGCCCGTGTGCAGCAAAAATCCCCCTCAGTACCTGAATAGTCTTTGCAGTGGTGGTGGTCGAGACAGGCACAACCTCAAGCCATTTTGAATGGCTGTCAACAAGGACCAAGAAGAACTGGCCCTGAAAGGGCCCAGCGTAGTCAATGTGCACCCTAGACCATGGGGACTGTGTTTCCTCCCATTTATGCACAGGAGCTTGGGGCATCTCTGGGCGAGATCGTTGGCACATGTGGCATGCGTGTACCTTAGCCTCAATATCTTTATCTAAAGCAGGCCACCACAAGTGGCTGCGTGCAAGAGCCTTCATACGAACAATGCCAGGATGACCCTCGTGGAGGGATTCTAAGACCCTAGTCCTCATTGAGGTGGGAATGACAACTCTGTTTCCCCAAAGCAAACAACCCTGAGAAAGGGACAATTCGTTCCTTTTGGACCAGAAACTCTGAAACTCAGGACTAGGGCAGTGCTCAGGCCACCCGGACAGGACCCAGGAGCGGACACGTGAAAGTGTGTGATCTGTACCTGTTTCAGCGGTAACATCCCTGGCACTAAGAGGAAGCTCGGGCAAGGCTTGGATTGATAGAATGTTGACAGCTGGCGCGGGGTCAGCTTCTACTACTGGCAGAGGCAACCTACTGAGGCCATCAGCATGGCCCATTTCTTTCCCAGGCTTGTGGAGTAATGAAAAATCATATGCAGACAAAAAATAGACCACCTAAGCATTCTAGGGGAAATGATGTGGGGAGTCTGCTTACGTGTGGTAAACAGTCCCAGCAGAGGCTTATGGTCAGTGAAGACCGTGAAATGCCTGCCATATAGAAAATCGTGGAATTTTTTAATTCCAGCAACAACAGCCAGAGCCTCCCTGTCTATCTGAGCGTAGTTGCGCTCGGCAGAAGACAGTGTTCTGGAGTAGTATGCAATAGGAACCTGAGTTCCATCAGACCTGAGGTGACTCAGGACAGCTCCAACCCCGTAGGGGGATGCATCACAAGCGATGCACACAGGAAGAGACTCGTTGAAATGTGCAAGAACACTGTTAGAAGTGAGCAAGGCCTTGACTTCTTTAAAGCAAGCCTCATGTGCTTGTGACCACAGCCACACAGCTTGTTTGTCTAGTAGCCTGTGAAGAGGCTCAGCTACACTAGCTTTATGTGGAAGAAAAGAATTGTAGAAATTCAGGAGGCCTAGGAAGGCCTGAAGTTCGGCCTTAGACTTTGGCCTGGGTGCTTGTAAAATAGCAGTTAGTTTGGATTCAGCAGGATGAATCCCAGCAGCATCAATTTTGAATCCCAGAAATTCAGTAGAAGGCACCCCGATCTTGCATTTGTCTTTTCTGAGCTTGAGGCCTGATTCCCTGAATCTTAACAGGACAGCCCTAAGTCTTTCAGCTAGAATGTGTGTGGAGTCTCCTGCAATCAAGACATCGTCAAAGTAGGGGCAGACCCCTGGTATACATCGTAGTGTGTTTTCCATTACGCTTTGGAAAATCCCAGGAGCGACATTCACTCCAAACTGCAGCCTTTTTACCTTAAAGGCTCCCCTGTGGGTCACAATAGTCTGAGCTATGGCAGCATCATTATCAACAGGCAGCTGTTGATATGCTTGAGCTAGGTCAAGCTTTGCAAAAACACGCCCCCCCTTGAGAGAGGCCAGGATGTGACTGACCACAGGAACAGATAGGCATGTTGCTGCAATGCCTTATTGAGTGTGCATTTGTAATCAGCACAAATGCGAATGTCCCCATTTGCCTTTAGAGGCGTGACAATGGGGGTCTCCCAAGGGCTGGAATCAACAGGTTCTAGGATTCCTTGTTGGATTAGTTTGTCTAATTCAGTGTCAATCTTACTTTTTAAAGCAAAAGGGACCCTTCTTGCTTTAATCCTAATGGGAGTGCCAGTGGGGTCTAGCTTTAAGGACACAGGTGGTCCTTTGAATGTGCCCAGCTGGGGGCTGAAAACATCTGCAAATTCCTTGCAGACTTCCTGTAGGTCGAGTGTTTGTAAGCTGTTGAGTCCTGTGACGTGTATCCCCAGGGCCTCAAACCAATCGAGTCCTATGAGACTCGTTCTTTCACCCCCTACTACTAACAAGTCTAGTGGACCTTCAAAACTCTTGTATTGCACGTTAAGGGTGGCCTCCCCCTTAACACACACTCTTGAGTTCTGAAAATCAGTTAATACAATATCAGAAGGCCTTAACTTGGCCTTAGTCCCACTACTGGAACAAATCTTCCTAAATGTATGCAATGAAATGATGGAAAGGGCAGACCCTGTGTCTAGTTCCATAGATAATGGAACCCCTTGTAGCTTCACGTTGAGTGACAGCTTTTTCTTCATGGGCTTGTGTGTGCCTGTCCTACAAATGTTTCTACGCGAAGCGCAAAAACCTACCCTATTCTGGCTGGGGACTCTGGTACCCTTCAGGCGTTCTTCTTGAGGTTGTGCCTTTCGTCGGCCCAGACACACAGCTGCACTGTGCCCTTGTTTGCCGCATGCCCGGCAGGTAGCGGAGCGGAACTTGCAGTCGGTTCTCCTGTGGCGACCTCCACAGCCGATGCACTTGAGCGGAGCTGAAGAGCTTTCCTTCTGATTTTCTCCCTTCGCGGGGTGTAGACGGTCGACTTCTTCGTCCGGATCCTCCTCGGCGTTTCGTCGGACGTCTTCTTGGTGCACGGACGCACCCTCTGCACTGCTTCTGATCGGCCGCATGTTCTTGACGGCGCCGCCTGCTGCTTCTTCCGCGGGGGCTTCCCTTAAAGCGTCTTGGAAGGATAATTCTTCCTTAGCGAAAAGTCTCTGTTGTAGCTCTCGATGCCTCAACCCGCACACGAATCGGGCCCTCAGTCGTTCCTCGAGGTCCTTGAACTCGCAGGGCTTGGCGGCCTTCCGTAACGCGGCGATGTACTCCTTGGCTGACTCCCCGGACCGTTGATCCCTCTGCTCGAAGGTGTGGCGCCATGAGATAACGGACACCTTGGTGTGGAAGTGGTCCTTCAGCAGCTTCTTCAGGTCTGCGTAGCTTACAGACTCTACTGGAACAGGTGCTGCAAGGTTTTCTGCGATTTCGAAGGCGTCTTGGCCGCAAGCGCAAAGCAGGGTGGCAGCATTCAAGCTATCTTCCCTCACTTGGTTTGCCTTGAAGTAGTTCTCCATTCTGGATACGTAGGACTCCCACCGCTCTGGATGTGAGACGTCGAATTCCGCAAGCCTTCCGATTTTCGCCATCTTCGGATCTTCAGGAGACGGGTCTATCAGCCAGCCTAACCCCGAATGCGCACTGGATTGGCGGGCAGCTGCTGAGTCAACACCGTTCCTCTTCCGCCGCTCAGGACTCCTTGGGTAAGCTTACACTTTTTCCTTTCCATGTAGTGCAAGGCATCCCACCTTCGTCGCCAGTGTTGCGTCCTTGGCGGGAAAACAGACACGAGAAGCAGCTGGAGTTCTCAGGTTCTTTTATTCAGCGTTCAGCTTACAGGAAGATGGCTTCAGCTCAGCCCAAACGCCTCACAGCCTCTTATATATGCAACTCCCGGGTAAATGGGTTACTTTTCCCGCGCCAGCACCCGCGCATGCGCACGGCGCTGGCGACAGCCTGTCTGGTCCCGGGCAGCTTTGCACCTGCCCGGGACTGCCTGCAAACGCCCGAGCCGTTTGCAAGGCTCGGGACATAACAGTGTGTATTTGAGGAACTGCTGGAGAAAACCACAAAATTCACACGAGAGTTTTCTCTCTGGCACAGCTTTGCACTGGAGCCCGAGCCAACTTTCTCGTGGTGCCATTTGGTGCCGCCTTGTATCTCTCTGCTGTTTAATAGTTGAAACTCTTGCGAAATTCCCTGAATGCTGAGTCGTAAACTGGCAGGCTCACAGTCTCAACAATTCCCCTTTATTGGCTTTAAAAAGAAAGAAAAGAAACAAAGCCTTGACTTTCTTGTGAATGAAAAGCAACCCGATTGTGACTCTTCATTGCTTGTCATTCCTCCATTTTTATGTAAAAACTGAAATCTTCTTCCTTTGGGGGAAGAGATATGTCATGATCTCAATTAAATGATGTTCTTGAAAATTGAAAAACCTTTTTCCTGGCAATTCTTGCTTCTCATGAACTTGCTCTTTTTCTAATTTTCCTAGCCAAAAATGGGCTGCTGGTTAGGATTCATGTTTGTTTGGACCAGGGGGGTCTCACAGATTAACTGTGATCTGTGTTTCCTCTTCCCAGTTTAAGTTTTCAGAGATGGAGTTGGATGGTGTATCCACTATAATCAGTTGTGATTTTTTTTTTTTTTGCAGGATATTAGAACATCAGAGCTTGAGGAAAGAACACTAATAAGCAAGTGCAGATCTTAAATTATTTTCATATTTTTAATAAAACGTGGAAGATCCCTTGCTGCTTTGGTCAATTAAAAAACTCTTATGTGCGTCCATTTCCCCCTTGAGATAATTTTTCCATCTATCAGGAATTTGTAGTCAGGTTCAACTTTTGTGAATTTATCATTCAAAGCAAAATAAATCAAAGCTGCCTAAACTGAGTTCTAGTCCTTATGGTTCTTGACTGAAATAAAATACATGAGGAAAATCTCAGAAGCTGAGTCAGCAAAAATTCTAATTGGTAATATAGCGACTGGTTGCTAACAACCGGTTCAGGTTACGATGGACCCCCACAAACGTTACTTACAGCCTGGTTCCTAAGTTCCGACAGCTGAGCATTTTGGGTGCTCAGAAGCCAGCCTGCATTTACTGCTGTTTGCATGGTCCCATAGTTATGGGACCATGAATTTATAAATTTTTGCGCAAAATAGGTGTGTGCTACTGATTTTGGGGGGAAATGCCCCATTGCAAACAATGGGTATACTTAATGGCTGCCCCGTTTCCTTAACAGCGGCCTGTTGAATCAGGTCTGGTCATGTGGTGACCTGCTTTTCAACCATAATGACTTGCGACTGAAATGGGCAGGTTCCATTACAGCCATAAGTTGTGGACTACCTGTACTAGTTTGCCTCTTCCACAGAAGGCTGCTTTCCCTGTGGACTCTGGTGTATTTTCTTAATAAGAAATGTTGATTCTTGTTTATATTGCCCCACCCACATTTAATTTTATTTTAATTTCACAATATATAGACCAGTGGTTCTCAACCTGTGGGTCGGGACCCCAGTTGGGGTCGAACGACCATTTCATGGGGGTCGCAAACAACGCAGTCCGCCTTTTTCCCCCCCTTTCTTAGCTTGCTCCTCCCTTTTATTCTATGCTTTGAAAGCCAATAGAATAGACTCTCTTGAACAGAGTCTAATTCTATTGGCTTTCAAAAGCCAATAGGAATTGTCCAGGCTGTCTCTACCCTGCTGAGCCCGCCAAAAGTCCCATTCTGCAAACGGTGCTGCACCAGTTGAGTAGTCCTCGACTTACGACTGGTTGAGTAGTCCTCAACTTACAACCGGTTGGGGGTCGCGGCATTATAAAGGTTGAGAACCACTGATATAGACAGATTTAACCATAGTTTCAATTGGGAAAATGTGACCATTCTAGACCAAGCCAAATCCAAAAATGCCAGGGGATTTCTAGAAGCCTGGCACTCCGCCAAATTAGCCATCGATAGACACATAGACATTAACAACAGCTATAGACAATGCAAAAGAGACAATCACCCAAGCCAAAAAGGAACAAAAAGACCCTAGCACCTCTCCACCAGCAATCAGCCCCCAGATCAGCATATAGATTAACTTCAAGGTTAACATCAGACCAACAATCAAATAAACAATACCCCAATCAAGAAACTGCCAAAGAAGCCAACAGCAAATTGTTGTTGTTAGTTGCGAAGTCGTGTCTGACCCATCTCGACCCCATGGACAACGTTCCTCCAGGGCTTCCTGTCCTCTACCATCTTCTGGAGTCCATTTAAGCTCACGCCTACTGCTTCAGTGACTCCATCCAGCCACCTCATTCTCTGTCGTCCCCGTCTTCTGTTGCCCTCAATCTTTCCCAGCATTAGGCTCTTCTCCAGTGAGTCCTTCCTTCTCATTAGGTGGCCAAAGTCAGGGCTTTTCAACCAGTGGTACGGGTACCACCTGTGGTACATTGGCACCTGGCAGGTAGTATGCAACCATCCTAGAAAAGTGGTTGCGGGGGAGGGGAATGAGCTGAACCAGTGGCAGCACCGCACAAGCCTGAGCAAGAGACGGCTGGAGCTGCAGGGCTGTCAGGGCTCAGCAGAAGCGCCAGGATCAGTGCCGCTTTCCAGCTGATTGGCGTTTCTTCGGGGCTATCAGGGCTCAGCGGAAGCACCAGGATCAGCGCCAGGCTCCAGCTGGAGCTCGGCACTGATCCTGGTGCTTCTGCTGAGCCCAGAAGAAGCGCCGATCAGATGGAATGTTGCAGCCTCTCCAGGGTCTTGTGAATTACATTCAGATGCTTGGCAACTGATTCATATTTATGACGGTCACAGTGTCCCAGGGTCATATGAAGTGACCAAAATCTGCAACTACCCAGCAGACGGGGGGGGGGGAATAAAAACCAAACACCCCCCACCCCCACTGCCAATCCTCAACAGAAATGCTCACAACAATGAAAATCTCGGACAGGAGGAAGAGCGCCAACAGGCAGGCAGGCAGGTGTCTTGCTTGGCTGTGGCTTGGGGGGCACTTTTTTCAGTGCCATTGTAACTTCGAACAGTCACTAAGCGAACTGTTGTAAGATTACCTGTACTTTATCACTTTTTTCCTTTTTTGGGGGGGGTCATCATGTTTTTGACACCTTGCTAGGCGACTGGTGGTACTCGGATATTGCCGTCTCCTAAAAGTGGTACAATGGGTGAAAAGTTTGAAAAGCCCTGGCCAAAGTACTTGAGTTTCATCTTCAGGATCTGGCCTTCTAAAGATCAATCAGGGTTGATCTCCTCTAGGACTGACCGGTTTGATCGCCTTGCAGTCCAAGGGACTTGAAGAAGTCTTCTCCACCATCATAGTTCAAAGGCCTCAATTCTTTTGCCCTCAGCCTTTCTTATGGTCCAACTTTCACAGCCATACATTGCAACTGGGAAAACTATGGCCCTGACTATACGCACTTTTGTTGGCAGGGTGATGTCTCTGCTTTTTAGTATGCTGTCTAGATTTGCCATAGCTTTCCTCCCCAGGAGCAAGCGTCTTTTACTTTCTTGGCTGCAGTCCCCATCTGTGGTGATCTTGGAGCCCAGGAAGATAAAATCTGTCACTCTCCATTTCTTCCTCATCTATTTGCCAGGAATTGAGATGCCATGATCTTGGTTTTCTTAATGTTGAGTTTCAAGCCAACTTTCAACTTTCAAGCCCAACCAAAAAATCTCTAAGACCATCCCCACCAAAACCAACAGAGCAAGCCACCAGAATATAAACTGATAGCAAACTGCACTCCTTACCAGCGCTGATGATGTTACCTAGTTTGGGTAATGAAATCTCTGCAAGAAAACAAGCAAGCTTGGAGAGCACCAAGGACCCCTCATGTCAACCCTGAGCTACAAATATTCTCTTTTATTAGAGTTCTATTTGAAAGTGGAATATTGACTTGCTAAAAGCATTGGTTCTTTATATGCAGGAAGTGGATGGCTGTACAATATGTTTAATGCTTCAGTCCATGGCTCTATGATCAGTCATCCGAGTGATGAGTTTCAAGTAGATGAAGCCATCCGCCAAGGAAACCTGTTCCTCTTGCATTATATGAATGGAAAACCCAGTGAAGGATGGAAAGATATTCAATATTACACTGGAAGAGGCAGTGGATTTCCAAAGCCCTATGACCTGGTCAGTTAGCTGTGTCTTATCTGATGGAGAATAAATCTGACAAGGAAGAGTTTGGCTGTCATTCTTATTTAGTTCTGGCAAACGTGGGAGGGGGAATAAAAGATAGGAGCATGTGAGGGAGGTAGTTCAGCAATGGAAGATGAAGTAGATACTTATGGACACAGTGATGGAAGCTGGGTCTCTTTTTATTATGGCATGGGAAGGCTGGTGCAGGCTATACACTCATGAGGTAACTCTGTCTCTTAGCTCAATCAATCTCACATAGAGTTAGGAA
The DNA here is from genome assembly GCF_016545835.1 of Crotalus tigris. Taxonomy (NCBI): domain Eukaryota; kingdom Metazoa; phylum Chordata; class Lepidosauria; order Squamata; family Viperidae; genus Crotalus; species Crotalus tigris. The sequence goes on from NW_024100254.1 coordinate 61,895, forward strand.
AGTCCTGTGCTATCTCAGAGAGAGGGCAGACTATGGAGGTAATAATTTATTTATGCCCTTATTATTTTGTAATCCTGGGCTGCTTTAATCATCACCGACCTGTCTTATGGTGAGCAAGCTCCATTATGGGCATAAAGTCAAGGACTATTTGTAGTCATTGAGTTCACCTGTTTTCTATGTTTTCCCAAAATATCAGACTGTAAATAAACAAGCAGGATTCAACGTAGCCTCCTAAAGATTTTTTTAAAAAAAAAACAACAATCAAAAAGTCTGATTAATCGTTAATTGTATCAAAGAAAGAAAATGGTAAAGAATCCACAGAGACTATCTTGGAGAAGTAAGGGAACTGGCATCACTACAACCAAGGGCAAGGTTGTTAGTGAGTCCTTCAAAACCGATGCCAGTCCTTTGAGGAAGGCCAAGTCAGGCAACAGACTCTACATGAAATAGCAATAGCAATAGAACTTAGAGTTTATATATCACTTCACAGGGCTTTACAGCTGTCTCTAAGTGGTTTACAGAGTTAGCATATTGCCCCCAAATATCTGGCTCCTCATTTTACCGACCTCAGAAGGATGGAAGACTGGGTTAACCTTGAGCCGCATTACGATCAAACTCCAGGTGATGGGCAGAGTTTGCCTGCAACACTGCATTCTAACCATTGCGCTACCAGGACTCATTGTTGGAACTTTATTGATATAGGCTATAATAACTATTTTGAAAGTGTCCCCTTTCTTCCCTCTTAAACCAAAGAGGGTCAGGGTGGGGCAGCCTTAAGTTTCTTTCTCCTGCTGTCTTGTCTTCCCAGGCTAATTCATGTTTTGCTGATGGTCTTTGCATTCCTTCTTCAAGGTCAATTCTGTGGTTCTCTACAGAGATAAGCAGTATCCATCTCCATTATAGGTATTTCCAGTCATAGCTGTAACTGTATTCTGGAATAGAAGTCAGATGCCATAGTGTGATGGAACTGAACATGCTTGGCATGCAAAAGGTCCTCTATTCAGGCCCCGGCATCTCAGGAATAAAATTTATCACCCATTGAAAGTGAAGACTTTGGAACATGTCCATGGATGTGCTTCAGACCACGCAATTGGATTCCACTATCCTTGAGCCAAGACTATGCTTGGAGCCGTGGATGTATCTAACCAGGATGGAGCTCTTCTGCCATTACTGGCTTTCTCATTGATGATCAGTGAAACACAAAACAGAGATTTTGTGTTTTTGGAAGGGAGATCCTAGCTGAATTTAGTTGTCAAGGTATCTGATTACCTAGAAAAGTTCTGGTCCCTGGATAGATTCAGGAAGAGGCTGATCTCTTTTAAAAATGTTTTAATGCTTCATGCATTTATTAAGCAGATGGATTCATTGGTCCCCAAATTTGATGAGCTGGTATGCATGCTTGGAGACTGTTGGGGGGGGGTATACAGGATTGTAGGCAGTTGTGCAAAATGGCTTATGGGAAAATCTCTTCACAGAACGGTTACCATGAGGCCTCCATCAGTTGTAAAACGTTCATTTTACCTGAATACTAATACCTCACTTCATCTGATGGTTTCTCTACTAGCTCTGCTTACTTTTATTCTTTTTCTTGCTAGGAGAGCATACTTCTCAAGGAAGCAGTTGGGGAGAGCAATTTATACTTATTTCTAAAAAAGAGCTTATAAGAGCCATTCAGTTTCCATTCTTGGAAATAATCAAATTGGAAGGCTAGCAGTTTTTACACCCTTATTTTTTTTGCATTAGAGACTTTTGTTTTAATAAAAAAATATCCAGTGGGTGACAGGTGCCGAAGGAAAGCACAGTGACAATCCAAGACATAAAGGTTCCCTTTTGTGTTCTAACTTCATAACTGCTGCTAGAATTAGAGAAGAAAGAACACAAAGACAGAAGATGAGAATAATGTCATCCAATAACCAGTAAAACAAAAGGGCCTTTGAATAATTGGCTAGGCTCGCAAGGATTGGAGATGGGCAAATCAGTCATCATAGTGAAATAGAGCCGCCATGCTGCCTTGGAGGTAGCTCTGCTCTGAATACCAGTCTGGAAGCGAACAGCAGGCAGGGTTGTGGGATCCCACTGAAATCCAAAAGTTAAACAGATAGAAATCTGTGGCTTGTCTGAGGCAGTCAAAGCCAGGATCCTTTTTTCACAGCTGCATAAATGTGGCTGGGCAACTTGAGAAACATGTCTGAGTGGTGGAGCCAGCCAGCTAAAAAAAGGTAGCAACGGCTTCTCGATTGTTGCTTGTGCCAGCAATATATTGGTGGATTCCACTATTTGGCTGGGCATCTTAAGCTCTAAATGGAAGCTTTCCCCCTTTCCCCTCCTTCTCCTCTTCCTGCTACATCCTCTAACCTCAGTTTACATCTCGTAGCTTCTCTATAAACCTTTATGCCTTGTCAGCTTGGAAGGTTATCTTCGATCAGAGCAGAAATACTTCCCTAGCACCCAGACCCTGTTGAGCTTTGCAGTTTAAAAGGTTTCTGAACAATTCCATGCAATAAAGAGCTGATACTGAAAGTAGGTAGTTGTAATGCTTGAGACAGCATTGTCCCCAAAAGAAAGGGAGTATGCAGATCTCCCTTCAACTCCCAGTAGCCAATCATCGCCTCCCTCCTGAATCTCACTTTCATATCTGACACAAAAGGGTCATTTCTGCTTGTTGGGTTGCTGGGGGGAGGGAGAATGCAAAGTTTAAACCACACTAAACTATGTACTATGTAAAAAACAGCAAATATAGTAGTGCTAATAAAAGTAGCCCAGTTTCATTTCAATTAAAGTAGTCAAACCTTGTCCAAATTCAATTCTCGATTGCAAACTTGGCATTCGGTTGGTACGACTAGCCCTATAATTCATCAAAACAGTCAACACCTTACATGTTATTCTGTTCACAACTTTTGTTCCATGTAATAGGCAAAGCAGCAGTGGCATTTTTTTTAAACAAGCTAAAATTTAGAGCCCAGCAATAAATATGCAAATACGACAAATGCTGGCAAGTGGAAGATTGATTGTCCCTCTCTGTAATACAATCATGCATGCATATCAGTTAATTTATCTTCTACTCGGTAATGAGAATCCATAATTATTGATGGGGTAAGAGAGAGGGTTCCACCCCCATACCATTCACCCTCTTATTAGTCTCTATTTAATTCTTGCTAATTTTATTTTTATAATGCTTTTATCATTCTGTAAGTCTCCCAGAGTCGCTTCAACACTGAAATGGGTGTCACATCAAATACAAAAATTAAAAAAAAAAGTTCTTCAGAAATTCTTGGCCAACTTTTTCTCCAAACTTTAGCTTGAATGATTGTATTTCTATAGGAATTATATTCAATAGTTTGTAAGAATAATACAAATTCTTGAGATATAGATAATAGTCTATCAACATATATTACACATGTAGACATAAAAATAAGATGCGATTGGAGACATTCACAGTGATAGAGCTCAATTTTTTAAACAATGGTTTGTTGAACATGTATGCTGTCCCATTCACACACACACACCAGTGGTTTAGTGCGTTTATTAATATCCCCCTCCCCACGACTCCCTACACCAAAAACCCAGAACTGTCCCAATTAAGTCCAGCCATAAGGAGACCAATGCTAGTCCATCGAGCAATGGCCAGTGAGTCTACAAGGCACTTGAAGGTTTCCCAATCAAAATAAACCCACCAGGCAAATTAAATCCACAGTACAAGAGGGTTCATGAGGCAAGAAAAGTCCAGAGTTTACAAGGCACAATCCAAAACAAGGCACTGTGTCAGTTCAAAGCAAGGAAGAATCACAATGACCAGAAAACACACAGCTAGGAAACGAGCACATTCCCAGCATCGCTTCCATCTGTCTGCTGTGCTAAATAGCCAGCTTCCAGTGCAGCCCATCAAGAAGGGTGAGGCTTTCTCCTTGTGAGTAATCTGGCTGACCTTCTCTGTTCGTGCCTTTTCTCTTCTCTACTTGTACTTGGATCAAGTGCAGAAGGCAGTTCCTCTTCCTCATCACCGACTGGCTGCAGCTCCATGCTTTCTTCACCTGAAGCCTCAGACTGTCCTGCTGCAGCTGTACTTGAGCCAAATCCCTGTCAGACAGCTGTTTGGAGCCATTAACCAATTCCCCTTCAGACATGCCTGGAACTAGTTCATCTTCCTCCAAGTTGATATGTGATCACAATTTGTGAATTTTTTTGCTAGAAACCGGCATTTATTTCTGATTCCCAGCAAAAACCACCCATTAGCTTAAATGGGTTTGCTTAATGACTTCTCTGTCTGTTTAATGCTTGCTTCAAGATTGGCTGACTTCCTGCATTGTGCTAAGACATAGTTTGCATGGAGTACAAATAAACCAGGGGTAATAAACCACAATCCCACTTACTAACCCAGAAGTGGGCAACAACGGCAAATTTACGACCTGTGAACTTCAACTTCAATTTCTGAGCATGGCTGGCTAAGGAATTCTGGGAGTTGAAGTCCACAAGTTGTAAAGTTGCCATAGTTAACAACCCCTGTGCTAACCCCAACCAGGCAAATGACAGGCAGAGTTTGAATCTGCCAAACGGTTAAGTCTCATTCCTAAAGGCAAATATTAGCACATTTATCCATGTCAATGACACACCCAGAGACCCCACTCCCATGAATCCATGGAAGGAAAAAAGGAAGTTGCATTTCTCTAAAACTACCATTCCATTCCCAGAAACGAAGACTGTGTGGCCTTCAGAGCTTTCTTCCTTCTTGAAGCATAGAAGAGCTCTGTACCATTTGACGACATGAAGTTGCATCACTAGCCCCTTCCTCTGTTGATACTGTATTGTCATTGGTCTAATGACAATACAGCTGCTGACTCAGGAATTCTGGGAGTTGAAATCCATGAGTCATAAAAGAGCCGAGGTTGCCTACCCCTGGTCTAATCATTATGACCTGTGTTAACATCTGCCAAGTTGCTAGCAAACTTGGTTATAATGATTATGGGATGTTGTGGGTGTTTTTGCCTGCTATTTTATGTTATTTACAATTTTGGTTGTGTTTTTATACCATTTTTACTCTGTTTTTAGTTGTTAGTCATCCAACATCCAAGTACATGAGATGGGTGGCTTTATTTATTAAATAAATAAACAAATGATTGGTGAATATACACAGCCCCAAGGATGTTATATCTTCCTTCAAAATGGGAGGGCCCTACAGGTAGTCCTCGGCTTACAACCATTGAGTGACAGTTCGAAGTTACAACAGGACTGAAAAAAAGTGACATGACAATTATTCACACTTACGACCTTTGCAGCATCCCCATGGTCATGTGATCACCTTTTGTGACCTTCTGACAAGAAAAGTCAATGGAGAAGCCAGATTCAGTTAACAACCTTGTTATTAACTTAACAACCATAATGATTCACTTAACAACTATGGCAAGAAAGGTTGTAAAACGCGGCGAAACTCACTTAACAACTGTCTTGCTTAGCAACAGAAATTTTGGGCTCATAAATCAAGGACTACCTATGTTTGACTTCTGCATTACTGAAAGGGAGAAAGACTGATGGGCAGGCAGAATAATGAAGTGGAGAAGGCAAGGGAGTTTCCTTTGGGAAGATTGACTTGTATTTCACACAATCAATATTTCCGTGATCTGAGGAGAAAAGGCTTCTGGGAGACGTGTTTTTTGTCCAGCAGCCTTGGCAGAAATTGGTCATCTTGATCCAGCTTCAGCCTGCCTTGGCAACGGGCAGGCAGTGCGATAGAAGCTCCATGTGAAGTACACGTACTCCAGGAATACACAGGAAATAGACCACCCCAGAGCCAGGAAAGGTAGGGGAATTTAGATGTGAATGTCCTTGAAAGGATGAGAAGATTTTCTTCTCTTTCAACATTGTGTTTCGGTTAATAAAAGCCACATTAGGAAAGCATAGTTGGTGATCTGATGTTCATGTGAATGCATTATTCTGTGCATGCATCAAAGGCAGGCAGTGTTTTGGCACCCTTTTTAAAATCACTTTTTTATGTGAAAGATGTACATGGAGACAAGGTAGAAATATTGCCATGGCAACAGGCCAGAATGCTTGGCTTAGATTTTCATGCTTTTTTTCCCCCAGAAGTTGGAAGTAATATTTTTAATATTTGTAGGACTGTGCAGCTGTTTACCTATTTGCTTTTATTTCCTATTATAATTTGGGCAATTGAGTATAGGAGTTCGTCGTTAGGTTTTAGCAGTGTGATCTTGGAGGACACAAATTGTAACGTAAGTGCCATTTGTAGACTCCACATCTCCCAACATATATGAGCAATGAGATGCATCTCCCCATCCCTTTCCTTTGGTTAGTGTTAATTTGGAATTTATGAAATGGTTGGATAAATAAACTGAAAAGGTAAGATTTTGAAACCCAGTATCATTTTAAAAATTGCGAGAGAACGGGGGTGTTTGCCAGGGTAATGGATCTTAGACGTCATGAAAGCTATTTAACTTTTTTTCTGAATTTGTTAAGAGGTTTAATCACTACTACTGTTAGGGCTCCCTCTTTCTCCTCCAGGTCCCACCTCTTCTGAAATAGTCCAGTACAAGCAAATCAAGTTATTTTGTACAGGCAATCCTTGACTTACGACCATAATTGAACCCGAAATTTCCATTGCTAAGTAAGACAGTTAAGTGAGTTTTGCCCCATTTTATGATCTTTTTGTCACAGTTGTAAAGCGAATCACAGTAGTTATTAAGTGAATCGTATGATCATTAAGCAAATCTGGCTTTCCCCATTGACTTTGCTTGTCAGAAGCTGGCTGGGAAGGCTACAAATGGTGATCACATGATCCCCGGGACTCTGCAACTGTCATAAATACGAGGGCAGTTCGGAAACAAACCTCCATTTGGTTATCAATGACAGACACTCGCAAATGCAGAACTTTTATTATGCACATTAAAAAACTACAGCATTACATTATTTTTTGACATAATCGCCATTCAAATTGAGGCACTTGTCATAACGTCTTACAAGGTTTGAAATTCCTTAGTAGTAGTTGCTTGGCACCAAATCTGGGCTATGGGAGGTGATCCAAAACATCCCAATGGAACTGCTTCAAAGGTTCTTGGGTGTGTCTCGCGGTGTGCAGGAGAGCATTATCGTGAACCAACTCCACACTGGAAGTCAGCATGCCTCTGTGCTTGTTATAGATGGCTCGTCTTAAGTTTTTGTAACATTTCACAGTAGACTTCTGAATTGATGGTCAAACCACGCTCCATGAACTTCACTAGCACTACTCCTTTGGCACCTTGACATTTGGCAGGATTTTTTATGGCACCACTTCCGGTGTGGTGTTGGTTCATGATAATGCTCGCCTGTATACTGCTAGACATACTCAAGAACTTTTGAAGCAGTTTCATTGGGATGTTTTTCATCATCCCCCATAGCCCAGATTTGACGCTGAGCGACTACTACTAAGGAATTTCAAACCTTGTAAGACGTTATGACAGGTACCTCAATTTGAATGGCAATTATGTCAAAAAGTAATGTAATGTTGTAGTTTTTCTAATGTGCACAATAAAAGATCTGTATCTGCGAGTGTCTGTCATTGATAACCAAATGGAAGTTTACTTCCAAATTGTCTTCGTACATGCTAGTTGCCAAGCACCCAAATTTTAATCATGTGACTATGAGGATGTTGCAACAGTCATAAGTGTGAAAACCAGTCATAAGTCACTTTCTCAGTGCTGTTTTAATTTTAAATGGTCACTAAAGAAATGGTTGTAAGTCAAGGACTAACTGTATTTGAGAACAGGTAGATAGTTAGAGCTTCTCTCTCTCTCTCTCTCTCTCTCACCATCTTTCTCTTGATTGTAGGTGGAATGGAACAGTCATGAATGGTGATGCTCTTTGTCAAGAACCTCCCTCCCAGCTTCCTGACTGGCGGGAATTCTGCGAGCTCCATGCCCAGGCTGCTGCAGTGGACTTTGCTCAGAAATTCTGCCAGTTCCTGAAAGAAAATCCCCACTACGACACCCCTGGAGCCGAGACTTCCTTCTCTCATCATTTTGCAGCAAATTTCTTGGACATCTTCAGCCTGGAGGTCAACAGGGTGTTTGTGTCCAATTCCCCTACGAAATATAATATTGTCCCATTTGTGGGCCTTCAGAACTGCCACATGCCTTATGGACGGGATCTCTTGCCAAGGAAAGAGCAGACTTCCGTGGAGTCTCTAGATAGCATGGACCACACGCTCACCTCCAGCAGGTACTTAAGCCAAACCCAACAGGCTCAGGCAAGAAAAGTCTCCTCCTATGGCCAGTCCCGAAGCTCAGAAGATGTCTCTGTGCACAGTTCTTCTAAAACAAAATTCAAGAAAGGTTTTTCTCTGAGGAACATGAGCTTGTGCGTGGTGGATGGCATGAAGGAGATGTGGCATCGGCGGTCTTCTCCAGAGCCAGGCGCGGAAGCCATGCAAAGCAAACAGTCTGAGCGGGAACATTGTCCTCCGGGTAGCAAAGAACACAGCGAATCCAGAGAGAAATGGACCCACAAACTCTGGCTTTCAAAGGGGCAATCTTCTAAAGTGGATTTAGTGGACATTCAGAGAGAGGGAACCCTTCGCTACATGGTTGCTGATGACACAAACTGTGTGGGTAGCTCTCAGTGGCAAAAATGCCGTTTGCTGCTAAGGAAAGCAGTAAAGATAGAGGGGGAAAGGTTCCTTCTAGAGTTCTACGTTCCTCCTAAGGTAACCAGACTTCATTACTGAAGTTTTTGCATGCAGTTTTCCCTAGTAATTCATTTGTTTGCTGGTAGCCATAGAGAAGCCTGCAGATTAAAAGGCACAGAAACAGTGGATATTCAAACTCAGCCTCCATTTACAAGTGAAATTCAGGTGTTCCTTTTATCTGGTGTTTGCAGGAATATAAATCACTGTTTCAGCATTTGTAGGACTTGTTCATACCTAAATCAAGAACGATGGCAAAGAATCTCACATTATGGTTATACAGATGTGACATGTACTGTTACATGACATTTATGACCTTAGAGACACTGGCTCGACAACTGGGGGACATGTTCCGAATAATTTTATCACTTTGGATAACTTTTCAAAGCACCCCAACATCTAATATAGGTAGTCCTTGACTTACAACCACAACCGAGCCCAAATTTTCCATTGCTAAGCAAGACAGTTAAGTGAGTTTTACCCCATTTTATCACCTTTCCTTTACAGTGAATCACTGCAGCTGTTAACTTAGTAATGTGAAACTTTTACAACTTTAACATGACACCAGGACACTGCAACCATCATAAATATTATTACCCAGTTGCTAAATGTCTGAATTATGATCACATGACCATGGGGATGTTGCAACAGTCGTAAATGTGAAAACCAATCATAAGTCATTCTTTTCATAGCTGTTTTAACTTCAAGCTGTCATTAAACCGAAGGTTGTAAGTTGAGAACTACCTGTATTATATAGCTAAGTTAAGTATAAATTACAAAATAAGAGTTGTAATATAATATTAACATGTGGGCAACCTTTTCTACTTGTTTTTCTTCCATCCACACTTAAAAAAATAGATTGTGGGGAAATGTTTTGCTATTTCCGTATTTAAAATTAAGTAGGTCCTGATATATGTGGGTCAGATGATATGGTAGCTACTCCCATTTCAGTAACTCTATATCTTATATCTCCATCTGAGTACTCGTAATTGAGTTGTTCATTATTTCAGCACCTGTAAGGATTCTTGGATGACTTGACTATTCTGGGATAGATAATGCCAGACTTTGCTTTTTGGAGCCCCATATAGTCTTGGCAACTTCCAGTTTGTTGTCCGTGAAATTAGCAAACGCTGTGTCAGATGCT